>NC_056743.1:704029065-704314065 GCF_019279795.1 Protopterus annectens
GTCGTCAGGGGTATAAAACATGCAGCCGACGCCATTGCATCAGTCTTTCTTGCCACGTGGTGCCTGAAGCAGAAGCAATTCGTAAGTGCCGGTTGGCACCCAGAAAAGACAAATCATGGCGTCCAATTCTGAACCTGTCTACTCTAAACACCTTTCTGGACATTCCAAAATTCAAGATGCTGACTCTTCAACAGTTACTTCCTATGCTAGGCAAGGATGCCTGGTTGGCAATCCTAGATTTAAGAGGCGAGGCTTACCTGCATATCCCTATCAGGGAATCTTGCAGAAGATACCTACGCTTCAAAGTAGGCTGCTTGCATTATCCGTTCTCTCCACTGCCCTTTGGCTTGTCTACTGCGCCCAGGGTATTCACAAAGTGCCTGGCTCCAGTAATTGCATTTTGCAGGCAAAGAAATATTCAAATGTATCCATACCTGGACGATTGTTTAATTCAGGCAGAAAACCAGGCCATTCTTCTAAAACATCTGGGGTTTGTAAAAAGGGTCCTAACTTGCCTAGGGTACACCATAAACAAAAAGTAATCACAAGTGGTACCCTCTCAAAAAATTGCATTCCTGGGTGCAAGCTTGAATACATCTGCCCAGATGGCTTTCCTACGCCAGAAAAGCAAACTCATTTGGTGACGTCTTTCAAATAGGTGGCTACAAAAACCCTGCTAACTGCAAGACAAATAATGCAAGCCTTGGGGTTCATGGCCCCTTGCAGTTTTCTAATTCCATATGCAAGACTGCATATGAGGAAACGTCAGTGGTACTTAAAAAGTTTATGGAGTCAGCATTGTTACAGCCTGGAAACAATGATTCCTATCATACCTTGCTTACGCCTAGAGTTGTGATGGTGGGCAGAGGCCTGCCACTGAAACAAGGGACTGCCATTCACACCACCCCCTGCCACCCAAACCCTAACTACAGACGCATCAGACTATGCATGGGGAGGCTCATCTGGCAGGAAAGTGCTTTCAGGAGCCGTAAATCAAATGCACCTTCATATCAATCAAAAAGAAATGCTAGCTGTACAGAATGCTCTGACAGCCTTCAAGGACTATCTTCTACCAGGACAACTAATGGTAGACGGACAACACCACGATGATGTGATACATAAACAGGGGGGGGGCTACACATTTTTATCCCCTCTGCAGACTAGCCATGGCATTGTGGAACACGGGCTTGAGCTACCAGGTACAACTACAAGCTCAATTCCTGCCAGTAAAGCTGACTACTCTGGCAGAAGAACTAAGCAGAAATCTCGTGCACCCACACGAATGGAAACTGGAACCACGGACTTTCAACATGTTGACACGCAAATGGGGAAGCCCAGACATAGATCTTTTTGCCTCACCCCAGAACTACCAGCTGGACAAATTTTGTACAAGAACACCTCACAAAAAAGCCTGGAAAGTGGATGGCTCTGTCCTTCAGCTGGAAAAACCTATCAGTCTATGCCTTTCCCTCTCTGCTCTCCAAAGTTCTTCTAAAAGTCAAACAGGACAAACCAGAAATTATTTTGATTGCTGCAGACTGGCCTCGCCAGCACTGGTAACCACTGCTGCTCAGTGTGTCACAAATTCCTCCATGGCACCTGCCTCAGACACATTGCTTACTGTCTCAGCAGGAGAACCAAATTCTGCACCCTCAGCTCCAAACTTTGAATCTTGCAGCTTGGCTTATTTAAATTCCCCCTTAGCAAACCCGTGAGGGATGACATTTTGGAGGTGAGAAGACCTAGTACTAGAAAATCTTATGCTGACAAATGGAAAAGATTCTGGGCCTGGAATCAATCTCAAGGGATGAGCACAGCAACGCCCAATTTACCTCAGATTTTGCAATACTTAACTGAGATGCTTCACAAGGGCCTGTCTTTTTCGTCCATAAAAATCCATGCCTCCGCCATTTCAACTCATTACAACACAGAAGCCCCCCTCTCATCCTCTGCTAAAGCAGTACGAGACCTCCCAGGAGAGCACCAACCCCTGCCTGGGACCTCAACTTTGTATTGGAGAAACTCACTCTACCTCCTGTCGAGCCAGCTGCTACTGCAGATTTAAAATTTCTTTCCTGGAAAACAGCCTTCCTTTTAACAATCACTTCAGCTAGAAGGATATCTGAATTACAGGCCCTTATGGCAGTGGAGCCTTTCATAATCTTTCATGTGGGACAGGGTGTCACTCAGGACAAATCCATCCGTCATGCCCAAGGTGGTATCCATTGCGGCTCTTAATCAGTCCATTCATTTGCCAACTTTCTTTCACAGTCCACAGAACAAGTGGGAGTTGAGTCTCCATTTATTGGATGTACTTATAACTCAGATTCTACTTGGACAGGACTAAATCTCGAAGAAGTCTGAACAACTGCTGGTAGCATTTGCTGCAGAGGCAGAGGGGAAAGCTATTTCAAAACAAACCATTTCCAAATGGATAAGCCATTGCATTCATTTTTGCTATAAGCACCATGGAAAACATGTCCCCCAGGTGATCAGATCTCATTCCACCAGGACTGCATCTACTTCTACAGCCTTTCTCAGAGGTGTTCCTACCAGGGATATTCTCAAAGCTGCTACCTGGAGTTCAGTTCATACTTTTACCAAACATTATCACCTACCAATTTTCTCTAAATCCGCTGCTGGCTTTGCCACTGCTGTTTTGCAGGGCCTTATAACTGGTCCTAATGCTGTATAAATTCATCCTCCCAACCATAGCTTTGGGAATCTACCCAAATGTAATGACTGCAACAGTAAGAACGTAGTACAGTTGAGTACACTTAACATAAATGTAGATGTTCGAGCGTATTCACTGTTGCAGTCCTGGTTACCCTCCCTCCAACCCCGTTTTTCTCTTACTATACCTCTTCTTTCCTTTGCTATGCTTAAAATCCCTTTTTGGTGTATTTGCTTTTGTTTGGAGGTATATTTTTGTGTTTTTAATGTTTTATATATATATATATATATATATATATATATATATATATATATATATATATATATATTTGGCTCCCCATTTGGGGGGGGCACCTGACATCTGGGGCAAGAAAAACTGATGTAATCACGTTGGCTGCATGTTTTATACCCCTGACGTCAAGGAAGAAGGGACTGCAACCGACGCAGGACCCAAGACTTTGTTAATCAGGCCGACTGAGGGCAACCTGCCAGCAGATTACCCAAATGTAATGACTGCAATAGTGAATAACACTCTAACATCAACATTTATGGTAAGTGTACACAAATGTACTTTTTTCAACTCCCTCCCCCCTTAGGACTTTAAGGCCCATTTAAGTTAGAAGGCCTTTCCAACCTGTGTAAAATCTTCTCTTTTCACTTATTGTAGTTTTACCTTAGTATTATCTAATTTGTCTTTTGATTCTAGAAATGTCAAAAGATAAGGAGCATAAGTATCATCGCCCTTCTGGGTTCAAAAAGTGTGATAGGTGTGCGCAGAAAATGTCAGACAGCCACACCACTTGCATGTTTTGCCTTGGTGAAGTCCATTTGCGGGAACCCTGCACCTTTTTGTCATGCATTTAGCACAAAAGTTTTAAATGAGAGAAACAGGAAACCCATTGACAAGGGGTCTCATGACCAGTTCCTTCCAGGAACATCTGGAAACTTGGTCAGGTAGCTCCAAAATCCTCCAAGAAAAAATAATCGGCCCTGGCTTTGGAGCTGACAAAAAGGACTAAATCGTCAGAGCCAAGAAGTTCCGGTTCCAACTCCGCTTCATCTATTTCGGTGCAGATGATTTCATCGGTTTCGAGACAATCTTCGGTACCGAAAATTTTGCTGACAAGACTGCATCTCCCACATTGAGATCTCCTATTTTGGAGAGAAGGTGGTCTCCTTCGTTCTCCACCAAATCCTGCAGGACCCTATCAGATGAGGACATCGAGAGGGTGGTGAAGAGTGTGCTTTCGGATTCAGCTCTGGGAAGAAAATTGGCCCCTCCAAACCCAAAGTTCTCGGAGCCGACCCCCTTACCGACAACTGTTCCTCCTCCGACTGCTTCGATCTCAGAGCCTATTACTTCATTTTCCTCTGTCTTGGGCAATTTGGCCCCGGGGATTAAACCTGTTTTCTTGGAGCCAATTACTCTATTCTCGATGGCTCAGTCTGGAGCCGAGGGCTCTGGGAGCCGACACTCTCGTGTCTACTCCGAGGAGGACAGTCACGCTGGGTTCTCGTCAGAACTGACCCTCCCTCTCAGAGCCTCTGCTCAACTCAGCTCAGCTCCCACTTCTGCTTCAGAGCCGTTCCCTCTTGCTAGGAGTCGACCATCCGCCCCTTCGGAGCGGAGGTCTTTTTCTGAGCTGGGGGTGGCTTTTGAAGCTATAGAAAAGGCTTTATCCTCTGCCAAAGCCATTCCATTGAAACCTGGGTCCCACCAGCAGCAGGCAGCAACCTCTCCCCCCACCCCCACAACGTAGGGAGCCAGAGGCCAAACAAGCCCCCATTGGAGGTGGCCCCCTCTTCTGAGACCACCCCAGATTTATCCCACTGGAGAGCTCCCTCGGAAGAGCCTGTGTAAGAGGAAGCATGTCTACTCACCTGAGTCTGTCACGTCAGACATTGATTTAGAGGAATCAGAAGGGTCCCCTAGATGCCTAGATCCCCAAGGATGTCTCTCTTCCTGACATCCTAGAAATCCTTAGACAGAGGGGTGATTGGAGGATCTCTAACCCTACTGAGGAAGAATCGTATCTTGAGGCCTTTGGTTCCAGATCTTCCACCTCCTCGGTGACACCGCCATATGATCAACTTTTGGGGGTCATATCGCGGAAAGCATGGATCTCTCCAGATTCAGTGGAAGCCGTCCCGAGGAGGCCAAATAAGTTTGACAGCACCTGAGGACAAGTCTTTCCTTAGTAAGGGAGTTCCAGTTGATGCTATGGTGGTAGCAGCGGCCACCAAGAAGGAATTATCCAAGATGTCTTTTAATGTCCATCACCCAAACAAGGCGTCCAGGATGATGGATAGGTATGGGAAACGTACTTTTTCCTAAGCTGCATTTACACTAAGATTGCTGAATTACCTGACTCATTTTACTCGTCTTCCGGGGGATCTTCTTGAAAGAGTTAGGAGACACCCTCCAGGATTCAGTAGCTCCATATTCCGTGGATAAGGTTTCTATGCAGCTCTCCACCCTTACTTCCATAGCTGACTCCTCCACGAGACTGATCTCCTCTTATCTGGCAGATGGAGCGAGTAGGGCAGCCGCAGCAGGAATATCCCTCTGGAGATTCGTGGATGCGTCCTTGTAATTTTATGGAATCCTTCAAGTCCTCCTTCACTAGTGTTCCCTTTGATGGTTCATCTCTTTTTGGACCCCAAGTGAGAGAGACTTTGACTAGGTGTGAGCAGGAAGGGAAAACCTTATCTGCCTCCGGAGTTTTTCTCTCACCCGTCCAGACCCTCTCCCAAGGGTAATACAGGAGGGAAAATATGGTTCCACAAATCCCAAAAAGGTTTCCCTCAGGCACAAGGTCAACCCTCCCCCAGAGGCAGAGTGGGAGGATATAATGGAAGACGCCGCCCTCATGGCAGAGGAGGTCCATAACATCTAGGAGACAGAGAAGCCTTCTCTGATTGTCCCTTCCATCGACCCTGAAGGGTTGCTCGACTGTCCATCTCTGGAGGCAGTTGGGGGTCATCTATCGTTGTACCCAAGTGCCTGGCTAACTATCACTCAGGATCGTTGGGTACACACAATAATATCCAGAGGTTACCTGATGCCCTTTATTTCCGAACCCCCAGCAAAACGGTCTGTACTAGACATACCACCCATCCAACTAGACCGTGTAACATCAGAGGTCATCTCATTGCTGCAGAAAGAGTCATTCAAGAAGTCCCTGCAGAGCAAGTAGGATCTGGAACTTACTCTCGATTCTTTTTTGTTCCTGAAAAGACAGGGGACTAGAGATTAATTCTAGATCTCAGCAGGCTCAGCAAGCACGTAAGGAAGTCTGTTCCGAACGGTCACTCTGCAGTCGATATTTCCCTTTTTCGGGAAAGACAACTGGATGTGCTCAGTCGATTTCCAGGATGCATACTACCACATCAAAGTGGACAGGCGCTCCAGGAGACACTTGTGCTTCCAGCTGGGAGCCAGTCGTTTTCAGTTCAGAACACTGCCATTTGGTCTCACTACAGCCCCCAGAGTGTTTACCAAATGCATGGCAGTCGTAACAGCTCACCTGAGACATCAAGGATTTCAGGTGTTTCCGTAGCTAGACGGTTGGCTCCTCACTGCTACCACCAAGCATCAACTCGAGACTCTATCCTTGTGCGCCAGTCTAGGCATCACTGTCAACCTACAAAAGTCGGTCTTATCTCCCTCGCAGCACATTGTATATTTAGGCTCAGAAGTATACACAACCTCCATGTCAGTAAGGCTAACACAGGAAAGAGTGGAGTCTCTATGCAGTCAGGTCAGATCCTTGCTAAACAAACAGGCCAGAATAGGCCTAGTCCTAGGGACTATGGCGTCCGACATCCTATTAGTTCCTCTTGCTTGCCTGCACATGAGGATTCTCCAATGGCTGCTATTTGCACAATGGTTGATGCAAGACCTTCCATTGTCTCACCAGATATTGATAACAAACGCATGCAGAAAGGATCTGACATCGTGGTTACCAACAAAACAACTTATCCTAGGTCATAGGTCATCCACTTGTTCCTTCCCAAGAGAAAGCAGTTTTGACCACGGACGCTTCCCAGGTGTGGGGGGGGGGGGGCATTGCCTGGGAATGACAGTCCAAGGTCCTTGGCAGAACCACTTGCACATCAATGTTCTGGAGATGAGAGCAGTGCTGTATGCGTTGCAAGCACTTCAGAGTTTCCTTCCCACCCGGACAATTGTGATTCAGTCAGACATGTCTCTCGGTGGTACATAAACAAGGAGGAACCAAGTCTTTACCCGCTTTGCCGAGAGGCCTTAAGAGTTTGGAAATGGGCGATGGATACTTGACGCTTCCTGATAGCAAAGCATATCTCTGGGAAATCCAGCATAATAGCAGACAAACTCAGCCAAACAATTCTGATGCCTCACGAGTGCCCCCTGAATCCAGTGGTTGTGAAAGAGATCTTTCACAGATGGGGCCAGCCTTGCTGCGATCTATTTGGCACTCACCTGAACACCAAATGCAGCAGCTACTTTGCCCTCATTCCCCATCCAGGGATGCTCTAGTTCACAATTGGCCCCTGGGACTTGTTTTCCCACTCATCCCCAAAGTAATACAGAAAGCAAGACAGTTGAGGAGTTCCTTGATCCTCTGCTCCTTACTGGCCGTGACAAGTTTGGTTTCCCTTCCTGTGGCCGTACCTCTTGGAGGAACCATGGATTATTCTGGACCCATCTCCAGATCTCCTGATTCATCAATCGGGACAGTTCCACCCCTCCATCCACACCCTCAAATTGACAGCATGGCTGTTCCAGTTCCACGAATAGCCAGGTGTATTCCTCTATCCCCTGCGGTCACACATTCTAATTTCATCCCATCAACCTTCCACTCAGAAACTATATTCCAGCGAATGGAAAAGGTTTTCCCTTTGGGCTACGAATCTGGGCTTAGTTCCATATACGGCTCCTATAGAATCTGTTTTATCCTTCCTAGTGTCAATTTTTCTTAGGTAGGTACTAGGCTATCTGCCCAAGGGCATTTAGAAGGCTAGCTAGTGTGTGTCAGCTTTCACCGCCCCATTGATTAATTAACTGACCCTCTGTCAAGAAGAGCCAATGAAGTGATCCCAGGAGTGTATTTTCTGTTGCCCATCCACTTGTCAAGGTTTCTCTTGAAGAGCGTTAGTGAGGGACTCTGCCTAATGTAGTTAGGAATTTTGTTCCAAAGCATGGGGAGTCTCTGTGACAGGAATCTGTCGCTCCAGCATTGTTGTGCCGAAGTTTAGCTCACTAGAGTGAGTGGCTCGCAGTGACTTTGATTTCTTTAGGTGGAGCATGTCCATCAATTCTGAGTTGGACATGGCTTTGTAAGTCAGGCAGAGATCACCTCTGAGTAAGTGATATGCCACTGAGTACAGCTGGAGTTTTTCCAGTCGGGCTGCATAGGACATTTGTTTGAGGCCAGTAATCCTCTTGGTGAGGTACTTTTGTGGTCTTTCCAGCTGTTGGAAATGTCTTGTGAGGTACATCCCAAATGGGGCATTGTACTCTGATGGGTCTGATGAGTGACGAGTAGAGGGGCACTATAACCTCTTTATTTGTAGATGCGTACCCTTTAGTAATTAGATGGGCTACATAGAAGGATTTCCTAACTACTTTGGCAATATGATTGTCAAAGGAGAGATTATGATCTACCTGGGTCCCCAAATCTTTTACCTCTTCTGTATTAAGGGGGCTAACACCTTTGTGGTAATTCATGGGTGTTTTGTTTTTCACAAACGGGATGACTATGCATTTTTTGGCATTTAGCTTGAGACCATGACTTTGACACCAGGTGTCTGTCTCGGTAAGACCCTTTTGGAAAATGTCCATGTCGGCCGGAGAGACAATTATGGCTCCCAGTTTGCAGTCATCGGTGAACTTGGTTAGCCATAGTCATCCTGTTTTTGCCTATACGTCTGAGAAGTATATGCCGAACAGTAGGGGTCCCAGGACCGAGCCTTGTGGGACACCACTTGTGACTGGTTTAGAGTTGACCTGGAGCCCGCTATGCTTACCTTGTGAGCTCTGTCAAGCCAGTTGGAAGCCCATCTCGTGACGTAGGGGTTTATGCTCAGGCTTGTGAGTTTTTCTATAATTCCCGAGTCGGAAATGGTATCGAAAGCCTTGGCGAGGTCAAGGTAGGCTGTGTGAACTACCTTCCCCTCATCTATGGCCTTGGTGACAGTCTCTAAGAAGTCAACCAGGTTTAGTAGGTATGATCTGCCCTTAAAGCTGAACTGGGTCGGTTCCATTGCTTGGGGGTTCCCAATGTCTTTGTTAATGAGTTACATGATTATGCGCTCCATAGCCTTGCAGACCAGGCTAGTCAGGCTTATGAGGCGATAGTTACCAGGGTCAGTTGTGGCCCATCCTTTGTGGAGCGGAATAACCGTTGCTGTGCGCCATTCTATGGGCATGTAGCCTGTGGAGAGGCTGAGGTTGAACAGTGTGTTTAGGTGGGCAGTTAGTTCGTTCTGTAGTTCGTGCAAGACGCAGCCTGGGACATCATCTGGCCCCATTGACGGTGTGCTTTTGGCTTTTGAAAGGGTTGTTTTCACCTGTGCGTCTGTGCCTTCCAGGACGCTACACTTTTCTGGTATTGTGGGCCCTTTTGGGGGTGAGAAGGGGCTGAAGTTTGCACTGAATCTATCTGCCAGGATGTTGCCAATATCAGTGGGTTCAGTATATTTTGTGCTATTTTGCACTAGCTCAGAGCATATCTGCGAATTGCCACTTCGATTCTAAACATAGGTAAAGAAGGCTTTGTGGTTGTCTTTCGAATCCTTAGCTGTTATTTTTTCGAAGTTAGCCTTGGAGGATTTTTTTGAGGGACCCAAGTTTCTTACTGATCAGGGATGTCTTTCCTTCTTGGGATTTGCTTTTTTTCTGAACTAGTTTCCTCCTCCTCTTGTGTAGCCTGTTTATGGCGGGGATCCACCAGACTGGTTCCCTTCTCTTAGGGGAGTGCATGATCCATGCATCCCTTGTAGGTGCTCAGAGTGCATTTTGTAAAGGTTCCTGCATCTTGGACACTGTTATCCTTTAGCATGGGGGCTGTGAAACTTAACCACGTCTGTCTTAAGTAAGGTGAAGTTTGCTATACAAAAGTTTTTCACTGTGGTTTCCTTGGTTGGAGGTCGTGGCGTGGTGTGGACATCCAGAGTGATTAGTTTATGGTCTGATTTAACTAGTGGCGGGATGACCTCTGGTGTGGAACACCTGTCGCCCATGTTGGTGATGACCAGGCCCAATATGTTTTCACCTCTGGTAGGGGAGTTTACCAGCTGATCCAGGGCATTTGAGTTGATAAATTCTGGGAAGCACTGGACCTAGGAGTTTGTACTTGAGTAGTTTTCCCAGTTAACGGTAGGGTAATTGAAATCGCCCAGTATCAGGGTGTTCGGTAGGACCTTCATGTTTTCCAGTGTCTCCAGAAACGCGGAGTGGTGGGTCCTGGGTCATGGAGGGTGATTTGTAGCAGGCCACAATTTGCATTGCAGATTTGCCTGATATTAGTTGCACATGGATGATCTCGGAGGTATCATGCTGCGCCACTAACCTGGAGGTGTAGGTATCCTTGATGAATATGAATAACACCCCCTCCTTTTGTGTTAAGGTCCATGTTCTGTGGCCGAAATGTATGGTATGAGTCGTAGCCCGGTAGTGCTGGGGTGCTCTGTGGAGCCTTGAACCAGGTTTCAGTTACTGTACAGATGTCAACGTTATCCATACTGAGGAGTGCTTCGAGCATGTGCATTTCGATATTTTAAACTCCTGGCGTTGAGTAGCATAACCCTCATTTTTATTTGTGCTGTTTACGAAGGTGGGTTTGACTTTTGAGCCTTGCCTAAAAAAGGCACTATGGGGGCAGCAAGAGCCTTGGCCAGTATTCGAAAGCCTAGGGGTGACAGGTGCAAGCAGTCTCTTGCGAAGCAACGAGGCTTGTCGAGCATGTCGTCCCAGGCTGACATACACTGAATCCAGTTTGAATGACACCAGGCACTTAGCCAATTGTTGAAATTGATCATTCTTTCTTTATACTGCAGTATCATTCTTGGTGAGGGCAGGATGCTACTCAGGGTCATACCCTCCTTGGCTACATGATCAGAGAGCTCTTCCTTGTGTCTTTTCATGTAGTCCAGGGAGGTACATATCGGGTCATTCACACCGACATGAACAATGACAGTCATATTTATACTTGTTCCTAAGTGACCTGAGTGCTTGTGTTATGTGGCGGATTCTGGCTCCCGGCAGGCAGCTAACAGTAGCCTTCTCCTTGTCCAGCCTAGTGAGTGGCACGTCAGTGTGCCTGACTATAGAGTCTCTTAATACTAGTGTGTTAGCTGTGTTATTTCGCCTTAAGGGCTGTGATTGTGCGGAACACTGTGTTTTGTGTTGTCTGGTTTGTGACGGGAGGTGCAGGTTTTTTGGGTGTCTGCTTTGGAGATGTTCTTCGTGTTTCACTGTTGCAGTCATTACATTTGAGTAATCCTGCTGGCAGGTTGCCCTTAGTCAGCCTGAATTCCAAAGTCTTGGGTCATGCGTTGTTTGCTGTCGCCCCTTCCCTGACATCAGGTCGTCAGGGGTATAAAAGATGCAGCCGACGCCATTTTCTCCAGTCTGTCTTGCCGCGTGGTGCCCGAAGCAGAAGCAGTTCGCAAGTACTGGTTGGCCGACTGCTGAGATTTTCGTGTTCGAGTTTCAGATCCAAAGTCTTCAATAAAGCTAAGTACCCCGTTGGGGAAACTTTTTTTCTTGCTCCAGACCGATGTCAGAAAAAGTTAATTGGATTTCTTGTGGAAAGCAAATACCTCATAAGGACTTTCTTACTGTATTCCTTGCCTAGGCCCTGATCACAACGTTTCAGGTTGTCGGTTTTGTGCTAGATTTAACCAATGCACTATTAAGCATCTGTATGATTTTGCATTAAACTATTTTGGATGCAGGTTTATCCAGAAATTTCGTTGGATAGCCGTCCGACTACCAGAGTTCACAAAAAACGCAAAGGAAAGGAGAGAGAGAGACAACCGAGGCCCAAAACCGACAAATAACTTCTCCTAAGCCAGTCGCCAGTTCTCAGTGAGGCGCTTACACAGGCCGCTACCAACTCCCATGTGGAGTCTGCTATGCCGCTGGAAACTCAAGGTATTGGAGCCCCGGACACGATTCCCTCAGATGGGTCCAGAGCCGCTGAGCAAGCGGCTTCTGAGGGTGTCTTCAGACCTAAACATCTTTACATTAAACCAACTTCAGCTTCAAAGGCAAAGACTAAAGCACCTTCTAAAGCAAAGAAACAAACTCGAGCCACGTGGACAGGCCTCTTTGCCCAAAAAACAGATGCTCAAAATGGCCGAAGACTTGGATTACCTTGATCAGGGGTTCCCATCCCCCTCCTGATAAGAGGCCTAGGCAAGAGACAGACTATGAATCTTCAGATCAGGTTTCTATTTCTTCTGATCAGGAATATTCTCTTCACCCCTATGAGGATTCTGATGCTGAAGAATCTATACCTTCAGCCTCTCCTCCTGAGGAATATCCCCCTGAGGAATATTCTTTTGGGGGAAACCTTGCATACCATGAGGGAGCATTTCCACTGGGAGAGCCAAGATTTTTCGAGTCTAAAAAGAGGCTCAAGGACTTCCTTTTACTAGCTCAGCACAAGCGTCTATTCATTCCACCTGTGTTAGACATTGTAGATGTGTTTTCAGAGTCTAGTCTGACCCCTGACTCCTTACCTCCAGCTCCTGTTAAGCCTGACAGATATTACAGGGTTCCTGACTCTCATAAATTCCTTTTCAAAAACGCTGCTGCAGACCCAGAAACCATTTCACAGAGTCCCAAAGGAGTTAAGGCTTCCGCTGCAAAAAACCCTACCCCCTCTGACAGCGATTCTAGGGCTCTGGATAGATTGGGAGAAAAGGTTTACACTTCTGCTACCTTGGCTATAAGGGCCTTAAACTGTCAGTTTCATATGCTCAAATATCAGCAACATGTCATGGCATTGCTTTAACAGAAAATGTTGTTAAATTCTGAATGTGCGAAAAACAAGGAAATGCAGGATTTATTGCATGCAGCAGAACAAGTTGGAAAGCATACTTGGTTTTGATTCTTTGGAAGCCTCCTGCAGGGCCGTAGTTACGGGTTCTGTAATTAGGAAGCATGCTTGGTTAAAGGAACAAAATCTGCCTGATCATGTCAAAGTTAAATTATTAGATGCACCTTTACAGCATGATACTTTGTTTGGTATTAAAGCAGAAGAGGTGTTAAAGAAAATGGAGGACAAAGCGAAATCTATGCAAACTGTCAAAGATTTTTTTTTTTTTTTTTACAAATACAGCCACCTAGGTTTAATAGACACTGGCCTACAAAGAATTGGTCCTTTCCTGTGTCAGACAGACCTCAAAGGGACAGATCCAGACGCCCTAGAGGCAGATCCCAGGCGCAAGGTTCATACAGGTCAAAGCAATGGGGTGCTTCTACCTCCAAAGTTGGAGAAGACAAATCACAACCATACAAGAAACAGTCCCAATGACTTCCCCCTGCCTGCACCAAGCACTTAACTCCTGACAGCACCCTTAGGGGGGAAAATAGCACTTTTTTCCTCAAAATTGGCACATTATAACCCAGGACAAGTGGGTTCTCAACATAGTGTCACAAGGCTACAAGTTCCACTTCCATACCCTGCCAAAGGCAAACGTTGGCCAGACTTGCCAAAAAGTCAATGGGCAGAGGCACAAAAACAAGTCTCATCCCTCATGGACATGGGGGCCATTCAACAAGTACAAGAGCACGTGCAGGGACAAAGATTTTACTCAAGACTGTTCTTGGTACCCAGAAAGGTTCATAGGTTCGTACTAGGCTATCTGCCCTAGGGCATTTATAAGCCTAGCCGGAGTGTGTGTGGCTTTCACCACCCCTTAGGATGAGAATACTAAGCCCATTTAGGGTTTAGTTTAATGTGCCTCTGTCTAGTAGTGACACAGATGACCCCCGGGGTAAACCTACGATCTCCCATCCACTCATCAAGACTTCTCTTGAATAGAGTTAGTGAGGGGCTCTGCCTAACATGGATTGGGATTCTGTTCCAGAGTGTAGGGAGCATCTGGGTTATGAATCTGTCCCTCCAGCACGTCCTATTTATTTCTGTGTTGAGGTTTAAGTCTCTTGCTCTCGTGGCTGTGTTGGATTTGGATTTTTTGAGGTGGAGCATGTCTATTAATTCCGGATTGGACATGGCCTTGTACGTTAGGCGCATGTCACCTCTGAGTAGGCGGTATGCGACTGAATAGAGCTGGAGTTTTTTCAGTCGGACAGCATATGACATATGTTTAAGACCCTTTATCCTCTTGGTGAGGAACTTTTGGGGTCTTTCCAACTGCTGCAGGTGTCGGGTAAGATACTTCCCAAGTGGGGCATTGTACTCAATCATTGGCCTAATAAGAGATGAGTACAGGGGCACAATGACCTCACTTGATCTAGATGTGAAACCCTTCATGATAAGGTGGGCAATATAGAATGTCTTCCTAACCACTTTGGCAATGTGAGTGTCAAATAAGAGGTTACTGTCAACCTGGGTCCCTAGGTCCCTGATTACCTCTTCCGTACTTAATGGATTACCACCTATGTGGTAATTTGTGGGTACCTTGTTTTTCCCAAAGGGTATGACTATACATTTTTGGCGTTAAGCTTTAGGCCATGGCTCTGGCACCAATTATCCGTTTCTATGAGTCCTCTCTGAAGGATGTTTGTGTCCGCTGGAGTATCAATTATGGCGCCTAGTTTGCAGTCATCTGCGAACTTTGTCAGCCACAATCCTCCTATGTTTGCCTGTACCTCGGAAAAATAAATGCCAAACAAGAGGGGTCCCAGGACTGAGCCCTGTGGGACATCGCTTGTGACTGGCTTAGAGTCTGACATAGCTCCAGCAACTCTGACCCTGTGGGTTCTGTCCTTGAGCCAGTTTGCAACCCATCTCGTGACATATGGGTTTACATTTAAGCTGGTGAGTTTGTCTATGATGCCCGAGTGTGGTATTGTATCAAAGGCTTTTGCAAGGTTGGCTGTGTGAACTGCTTTACCTTCATCAATGGCCTTAGTGACGGTTTCAAAAAAGTCGACCAAGTTCAAAAGGCAGGATCTGCCCTTGACAAAGCCAAATTGGGTAGGATCCAATGTCTGTAGGTCCCCAATGTCTTTGTTTATGAGTTCCATAATGATCCTGTCCATAGCTTTGCAGACCAGGCTCGTCAAGCTTATGGGGCGGTAATTTCCAGGGTCAGTAGAAGCACCACCTTTGTGAAGTGGGACCACTGTTGCCGCCACTCTTTGGCACGTATCCTGTAGTAATGCTAAGATTAAACAGCAGCCTTATGTTTGGGTTTAGTTCCTCTTGGAGTTCATGTAGCACACAGCCTCTGGGACACCGTCCGGTCCCATTGATGCTGTGTTTTTAGCTTTAGAGAGGGCGGCTCTCACCTGGGCATCTGAGATGTTTGGGAGGTTACACTGTGCTGGGATAGTTATTTCTCCTTTTGGGGGGGAGGGGGAGGAGAAATTTGCACTGAACCTATCTGCCAGAATGTTGGCAATGTCAGTGGGTTCAGTGTATTTATTGTCATTTTGGACTAACTCTGAGCATATCTGGGAATTTCCACCCAGGTTTCTAACATAGCTAAAGAAGGCCTTGTGATTGTCTTTTGTGTCTTTTGCGATTTTTCTCTCAAAGTTGGCCTTGGATGATTTTATGAGTGATCGTAGTTTTTTGCTAGTACTGATCAGAGATGCCTTCCCATTTGGGGATTTTGCTCTGTCATGTAGTAGCTTCCCCCTTCTGGAGACCAATACTGGACCTATCTATTATAAACACATTCCTGGATGTACCCAAATTCAAAATGTTGACTTTGCAGCAGCTTCTGCCCATGCTGGGCAAGAAGGCTTGGCTTGCGACTTTAGACGTAAGAGTGGCATACCTGCATGTCCCAATTAGACAGTCATGCAGAAGATACCTCAGATTCAAGGCTGGCTCAATGCATTACCAATTCTCTGCACTGCCTTTGACTTATCTACTGCGCCCAGGGTCTTCACAAAGTGCCTGGCAACAGTAATTGCATTCTGCAGACAGAGGAATACAAATATATCCTTACCTGGACGACTGCCTAATTCAAGCAGAGAACAAAAACATTCTTCTACAGCATCTGGCATTTGTGAAAATACTTCTGATATGCCTAGGTTTCACAGTCAACGAAAATAAATAAAAACTAGTACCCTCTCAAGAGATAATATTCCTGGGTGCAAGCTTAAATACACCTGCCCAGATGGCTTATCTCACTCCAGACAAACAATGGCAACTGACTACCTATTTCAAAATATTGGCAACAAAGGCCCAGTTATCTGCAAAAAAAATTCTGCAGGCTTTGGGCTTCATGGCATCCTGCATCCTACTAATTCCATATGCAAGACTGCATATGAGGAAACTTCAGGGGTACCTAAAAAGTGTTTGGACTCAACATTGCCACAGCCTGGAAACAGTGATTACTCTCATTCCCTGCCTGCAACAGGAGTTTCAATGGTGGGCGAATACTTGTCATCAGAACAAGGAACAGCCATTCACATTACCCCCAGCCAGGCAGAACCTAACAACGGATGCATCAGATTATGCCTGGGGGGCCCACATGGCAGGAAGATGCATCCAGGGCACATGGTGCGCAAACCAAAAGCATCTACATATCAATCAGAATGAGATGCTAGCTGTTCAGAATGCCCTGACAATCTTCAAGGACCTACTTCATCCGGGCCAACTACTGATAAAGACAGACAACACCACGGTCATGTTGTTTATAAACAAGCAGGGGGGCACACATTCTTACCCCCATTGCAGGCTAGCCATGGCTTTGTGGGACACAGCATTGACTTACCAAGTACATCTGCAGGTACAATTCCTGCCAGGAAAGGAAAATACTCTGGCAGACGAACTAAGCAGAAACCTCATGGATCCCCATGAGTGGCAGCTGGATCCACAAGTCTTCAGCATGATAACAAGGAAATGGGGATGCCTGGACATTGATCTGTTTGCCTCCCTTCACAACTACCAACTAAAAAAATTCTGCACAGGGACTTACCACAGACAAGCATGGAAAATGGACGCCTTATCTTTCAGCTGGAAAAAACCTATCAGTATAAGCCTTTCCTCTACTGCCTCTCCTCCCCAGGGTACTCCTAAAGGTCAGACAGGAGAAGCCAAAGATGATACTAATTGCCCCAGGCTGGCCCCACATGTACTGGTATCCTATCCTATCCTAAGGAACTTGTCTCAATGCCCAGCTTGGACCTTACCTCAAATATCTCATCTACTGTCCCAACAAAATACTCTGATCCTGCACAGCCAACTCGGGACTTTAAACCTGGCAGCATGGCGGATAATGTAGTCATACAAAACACATTTCTCAGTAAAGCTGTGATGGATGTCATTTTGGAAGCCAGAAAGCCTAGTACTAGAAAATCCTATGCTGGAAAATGGAAGAGATTCTGTGCTTGGAACCAGGCACAAGGAACTGATACAGCTGTACCAAATATTACTCCGATTTTGCAATATTTAACTGAGATGCTGGGCAAAGGCCTATCTTTTTCATCAAATTAAATTCATGGCTCTGCCATTTCGGCTCATTACAATACAGAGCCGCCAATCTTTTCTCGTCCTTTATTAAGGCAGTACCTCAGAGGAGCCAAAAATTTAAGGCCCCCAAGGAGATCACCAATACCTGCATGGGACCTCAATTATGTTTTGGAAAAACTCACTCTGCCCCCTTTTGAGCCAGCTGCTACAGCTGATATAAAGTTTTTATCTTGGAAAACAGCTCTGCTCCTAGCAATAATCTCTGCAAGACGAGACTCACAGCTACAGGCACTCATGGCTGTGGAACCTTTTGTCATTTTTTATCCAGACAGGGTCTCTCTGAGGACAAACCTGACATTTATGCCTAAGGTGGTGTCCAATGAGGCTCTTAACCAAACTATTAATTTGCCAACCTTTTATCCAAATCCGCAGAACAAGGGGGAGAGAATTCTGCATTCTTTGGATGTACACAGACATCTTAGATTCTATTTGGACAGAACCAAAGTTTTCAAGAAGACAGAGCAGTTACTAGTGGCATATGCTGCAGTATCACAAGGAAAGTCTATCTCAAAGCAGACTATTTCAAACTGGATAGGCCACTGCATTCGTTTCTGCTATTTACAGCATGGCAAGCTAGTGCCTAAGGGCATTAGGCCACATTCAACCAGAGCTGCAGCCACTTCAGCAGTCTTTCTCAGGGGAGTACCAACCAAAGACATTTTAGAGGCTGCTACTTGGAGTTCGGTGCACACCTTTACAAAGCATTATCATCTGCCACTCTACTCTAAATCCAGGTCAGGCTTTGCCACTGCAGTTCTGCAGGCCCTCATAGCTGCTCCTAATGCTGTTTAGCTCCAGCTTCCCAACCATAGCTTTGGGACTCTACCCAAATATAATGACTGCAACAGTGAAACACGAAGAACATGGTACAGTTGTGTACACTTACCATAAATATAGATGTTAGAGTGTATTCACTGTTGCAGTCCAGGTTACCCACCCGCCCATCCCCCTTCTTGCTGATGGAACTTATCTTTCCTTCTCTGATTTATACAATCTATGTGGTGTATTTGCTTGTAGATAAGGTAAAGTTTATATTGGTGCATGTGTGTATATGTATATGTATGTATATATATATATATATATATATATATATATATATATATATATATATATATATTTATACATACAAATTTTGGCTACCCTTTAGGGGGCACCTGACATCTGGGGCAAGAAAAACTGAAGAAAATGGCGTCTGCTGCATCTTTTATACCCCTGACGACCAGGGGAAGGGTTGACAGCCACCAACTCAAGACCCAAGACTTTGGAATTCAGGCCGACTGAGGGCAACCTGCCAGCAGGATTACCCAAATGTGTAATGACTGCAACAGTGAATACACTTGAACATCTACATTTATGGTAAGTGTACATAACTGTACTGTCTCTGCTTTTGCAGGTTTTTATTTAGAGCCTCCGAGTATGATTTTGTGTATTTTTTCCCATTGCTAGTTTAGAATGTCTGTGAGGCTGGAGGTGTGGTGCAAGTGCTACCTTTCTCCTCATGACTGCCTGTTCCAGTGTTGGGTGGAGAGAGGCTTAGCCTCCAGTTTAGCTGTATGACTGCATCTCTCGCATATGTTAATGTTTTGTGGTAGGAGGAGAGAGGGTTGTCTGTGTACATGAGGCAGTTGTAACATTGCCTCAGGATACCTAGGTTCACCAGCTGGACTGGAGAGAATACCTGAAATTGTCCTTTGGTCGTGCCTGAATAGTAGGGTGAGCTGCTTAGTCGCTTGGTTGGTGAGGGGTGAATAATGAGCCTTGCCCTGTTGGGCACTCAAGTGTCGGGGTATATTAGTGCTTGCTATTGGGTCTGAGCAAGTGCTGGACTGTAGGATGCTTTTTAAGTGCTTAGGTTGGAGACTACTTTCAAGGGAAAAACTGAAGAGGAGACTTGGTGGAGCTGGTTTTTACATCAGGGAAATGAAAGGGAGAGAAATTAGCCCAAAATGGCCTGTAAACTACTAACGTCTGGGCTGGAACCACTCCTCCAAGGACAGATGGCTGCTCAAAACTCCCTCTCTCACAGGTGAACAGAGAAACCTTCTTCTATCCAAGTAAGGTATGGGCAACTCAGAAAATTGTAACACAGCCCTGAATTCAGCACTAGCCTGAAAACTGGACTATACTAGCTTAGAAACGTGGGAAACGAGGAACTTTTTTTGAAAAGATAAGGCAGAAACAGTAAAAAAAAAAAAAGTACACTTAAACAGCTTTAGATGACTATAACCAATCAGAAAAGGCTTTTAAACAAATTACACAACCAGTAAAAAAATCTCAAAACTGAGCCCTGTTTTTGTAGTCTTCAGTCAGATAAGGTCTAACTGCACACTCCTGCCATTGGAGTGCAGGGGAACCTTCTCCAAAAATGAAGGCCTGGATTACTGCTCAAGTTAAACAAAGCTAGATTCAGCAGGCCTGGATCTAGTCTGCTACTGCAAACAAGGCACACCAATTTCAGTAAGAAACAGTTTAAATATGTAGGTATTATAAGCCTTTAACCAGGAATTCCCAGCTCGTGGAGCGGCAGCTGGTACAGTTAGAGTTCTCTTAGCTGCTATTTCCAGTTTCCACTTTGGTTTCATGGGAAATCCAGTCATGCAGCACTCCTTATGTAAAACGTTCCTCAAAGGAGATGTCCTTAGTGTTTCACTGTTGCAGTTATTTAATTTGGGTTATCTGCAGTAGCCCTCAGTCGGCCTGATTAACAAAGTCTTGGGTCCTGCGTCGGATGCTGTCCCTTCTTCCATGACGTAAGGGGTATAAAACATGCAGCTGACACCATTGCATCAGTCTTTCTTGCCGTGCGGTGCCCAAAGCAGAACTAAAGCAAACTACCCCGTTGGGGAAACTTTTTCTTGCTCCTTACCAATGTCAGTAAAAGTTAATAATTGCATTACTTGTGGAAAGCAAATACCTCACAAAGATTTTCATTCGTACTGTATTCCTTGCCTAGGCCCTGACCATGACGTACCTTGCTGTTGGTTTTGTGCTTTATTTAATCAGCACACTCTCTGTCGTCGGTATATTTTCGCCTCTAAATATTTCGGTTCTGTTTAATTATCCAGAAATGTCATCTGTTGGCCTTCCAACTACCGGGATTCCGAAAAAAACCCACAAAGATAAAGACAGACAGGCCGCCTAGGTCCAAAGCTGCCAACAACTCTTTTCCCAAGCCAGTCGCCAGTTTGCCTGTACTCAGTAGCTTTCGCAGCCCCTGATAACCGCTCCTTCTAATTCGCAGGCCTCTTCTGAGACCCATTTGGAGTCCGGTTTGCCGGGAGATACTTCAACTGTGGAACCTGCAGATGTCTCTACCTTGGATGGGTCCAGAGCCGCTGTGCAGGCACTGGCTTCTGAGGGTGTATTCAGGCTTACGGACTTGCACATTAAACTGACGCCTCCTTCATTTAGGCCTAAATCTCGAACCATGCCTAAGAAACTGAAGCTCAGGCCGCATGCTCGGGCCTTTATGCCTAAAAACAAATGGTAAGAATGGGCTGACGATCTTATAACTTTAATCATGAAGCCAACTTCCCCCTTCTAAGAGACCTAGGAGTGAAGTTTATGAATCTTCTGACCACGATTCTGATTTTTCTGATTCTTCTGATGATATCTACTTATGAGGATTTTGATGCAGAGGACTCTTTTCCCTCTGCTTCCCTTCCAGAGCATTTTTCTTTTGGTGAAACCTTACCTAAGGGAGCATTTCCACTGGGAAAGCCAGGATTTTTCTGATTCAAAAAAGAGGCTTAGGGATTTCTTACTCCTGCCTCAGCATAGGCCCTTTAGCTATACCTCCTGTACCAGACATTGTTGATGCCTGTTTGGAATCTACTCTAGCCCCTGATTCTTTGCTCCTGCTCCCAGAAAACCTGACCGATATTGCAGGGTTCCTGATTCACACAAGTTCCTTTTTAAAAATCCTATTGCAGATCCAGAGACTATTTCACAGGGACCCAAGGGCATTAAGGCTTCTACTGCTAAATATCCTACCCCTTCTGATAGAGACTCCAGGGCGCTGGATAGATTGGGTAAGAAGGTTTACACTTCTGCAACCTTGGCCATTACGGCTTTAAACTGCCAGTTTCATATGTTAAAAAGTATCAACAACATGTTATTGGATTGCTTAAACAGAAAATGATGAATGTGAGAGTGTTCAATCTCGCCTTTGTTCTTACACATGGGTTCGGAGCCGATCCTCGGCTCCGTGCCGGCCGACTGCAAGCTCTGCATCGAGAAGAAGCTCGAGGACATCTAATACCCATAATCCCCCTCTGCCTTTACCCCAGATCTAGTTTGCCGCTGCTGCATACGCATCGCTGGAGACTAGCTCGAGGCTTTACAGATAAGATTTTTATCTATTCTGTTTAAATTTCAGAAATTTCTTTCAATCTAGTTACTTAAAGTATAAGAGTAGATGTGTGAGTGGATTAGGAATTCTCGGTACCTTAGAATAAGTTTAACTTAGTTAACTTTCGGGTATAGAGTTTTTCGGGGCCTACCACCCCTACTTGGACACTTGTGACTAGAAACTTGTTGTAGTCTTGCTTTTAGGCAGTTATCACGGATTTGACATTTTTGACTAAAAACTTGTGGTAGTCTTGTTTTTAGCTATTATCAAACGGACTCTTATTACCTGATTTGACTTTTTACTGGACTGGACTGTCTTTTTCATTTGTCAGTATGTCTGAGAAGATAAAATCTGGCTTTAAACGTTGTCAGTGTGGCCAAAAAATGTCGGTCACAGACAACCACAGTTCCTGTGTCTACTGTCTTGGCCCTCTCCACTTACAAGAGGACTGCTCTATTTGTCACTCTTTTAGTGGGAGGGTCATGACAGATAGGCGCAGGAAACTGATGGATAGAGGATTGCTGAAACCCTCTTTCCAGGAGGCTCTGGATGCTTCAGACCAGGCATCCAAGTCTTCGAAGGCGTCGGAGCCAAAGTCATCGGCTCCGAGCTCTTCGAGTCTAGTTAGATCACCGGTTCCACAGACTTCGGGCCGAGTGTTCAACTGTTGGCAGTTCGAGCCTCGAGTCTTGGAACCGTGACGGAGCTCCTCCACCGACTCTGTTGAGGTCGGCTCCGTCTTCGATCCCTTGACTGCTCTTCTAGGGCCCTTTCCGACACCGGCGTGGACCGTGGTGCAGAAACTTATGGAGCATACGGCCCTGTCCAAGCTTATTTCGGTCTCCTCTCAGTTGATGTCGAGACTTGAAGGCCTGCCACTATCTCCATCTGTTCCTCCTCCGAGACCTGTTCAGTCTTGAGCCGGAAGAAGCTGACCTGATGATTGTGGAGCCCTCGGTGCCAGAACCGTTTTTCTCGGTCGGCACCGTTACCTCGACTCCATCCGATCCGGTACCGGAGTCTCGGGAAGATCTGTCCTTGGTTCCGGACCGAGTCGGACCGATGTTTCGTTCCGACGCTCTCTCGGGCCTCGCACGGATCGTTCGGTTCCGTCCTCGGGTCGGTGCCTTCGCCCTGTTTTGGGATTCTTCCCATTTCTTCGAACCGGAGACACCGACTCGGGACCTGGGGCCTTCGACCATGAGGAAGGTGTTGTCTACCCAGACAACCACATCAGCAGGTACAGCTTCTCCTCCCCAAAGGACCGTTATCCTCCTCTGCACCCACGGCCACGCCCAAGCGCCGGGCACCAGTGTCTCAGCCACCCCTGAGGGTGCCCCTCTTCCTCGGAGGCTTCTTCGGATGCTCCCCACGAAGAAGTTCCTAGGAAAAGACTGTGTAAGAGGAGACACTTGGATTCTCCACAAGAATCCTTGACATCTGATACTGACTTAGATGAGTCAGAAGGGTCCCCTAAGTCACCTTCAGAGGATGTCTCTTTTCTGACATCTTGGAGATCCTTAAACAGAGAGGTGACTGGCAAGCCCTCCCCTTCTGAGGATGAGTCAGTTTTGCTGAAGGCATTTGGTGCCCGCCCTTCCTCCTCCTGGGTCACTCCGCCTTTGATGAGTTAATGGAATTAATTGCTCAAGGGCGGGAGACTCCTGACACGGTGGAACCAGTCCCTAGGAAGCCAAATAAGTACATCACGGCACCACAGGACAAAGCTTACCTTACCAAAGGAGTTCCAGTAGACGCCATGGTGGTGGCAGCGCCACGAAAAAGGAGATGTCGGAGTCTTCCTCATCTGTCCATCCGCCTAACAAAGATTCTAGGACCATGGACAGATACGGAAGCGCATTTTCAGTTCAGCGGCTTTCTATGAGTTCCCTGAACTATTTGACTCATTTTACACGTTTACAGAGGGATCTAGTCAAAGAGTTGGGAGATACCCTCCAGGGTGCTACAGATGCCGCTGTCTCAGAGAAAGTTACAGCATCTCAACACCCTTACGTCCATTGTGAACTGCGTCCATGAGGCTGATATCCTATGCAGACGAAGGATCGATTAGGGCTGCGGCTTCAGCGATTGCTCTTCGTAGGCAATCCTGGATGCGCTTATGTTCGCTTATGGAAGCCTTCAAGTCTTCCTTTACTAACGCCCCATTTGATGGAGCCACACTTTTTGGCCCTAAAGTAAAGGAGACCCTTACCCGGTGTGAACAGGAGGGAAAGACTCTGTCTGCTGTCGGAGTCCGTTTTCCACCCTTCCAGACCGTACCCCAAAGGGCAACGTGGTGGGAAAATGTGGTCTCAAAACCCCAAGGATCTTTCCCAAACACACAGGGTGATGCCCTCTAGAGGCAGAGGGGGCAGAGGTGGAAGACGCCGCCTGGCGCCAGAGGGGGTCCGCAAAACCAAGGTGACAGGGATAACCTCCCTGGCAAACCTTTTCAGCACTCCTGAGAGGAGGCCCGACTGTCCTGCTCTGGAGGCAGTCGGGTCGCTTAGCTTTTACCCTCAGGCCTGGCAAAACCTTTCTTCAGACAATTGGGTAAAAGCATTGTTACCAGAGGTTACAAAATCCCATTTCTATCCACCCCATTCCAAAGAGAAACTCCCAGATGTACCACCCCATCTGCGAGACCCAGCAGCTACAGAAATTTCAAAGCTGCTAGAAAAGAGTCATCCAACCAGTCCCAGCGGACCAAATAGGATTCGAACTTACTCAAGGTTCTTTTAGTTCCAAAGAAAACAGGGGACTGGAGGCCAATTCTGGACCTAAGTCATCTCAACGCTTTGTCAAGAAGGAAAAGTTCGAATGGTCACGCTTCAATCGATCCTTCCATTCTTACAGAAGGACGACTGGATGTGCTCAATAGATCTGAAGGACGATACTACCACATCAAAATGGCCAGGGCGCCAGGGATCATTTGCTTCCGGCTGGGAGGCAGTCACTATCAGTTTCGAGCCCTGCCCTTTGGCCTGACCACAGCCCCAGGGTCTTCACCAAATGCATGGCAGTGGTAGCGCCTCATCTGAGGCCTAGGATTCCAGGTGTTTCCGTATCTGGACGACTGGCTCCTGTCTGCCACCACCAGGCCAACTGATACAAGCCAGGGATTACACCCTACAACTTTGTACACACCTTGGCATTTCAGTAAATTTAAAAATCGTTACAGCCATCACAGCATATCTTATTCATAGGAGCGGAATTAGATACGCCAGTTAGTTCTAAAACTTCCGACAGAAAGAATAGTAGCACTTCAATTCAACATTTCCCTTCTTCTGTCGTCCAGAAAGTCCCCAGCAAAATTGTTCTGAAAGTTTTGGGTCTCATGGCAGCTTCTCTCATAGCAATACCATTGGGAAGACTGCACATGAGAGTGCTACAATGGCTTCTATTTGCACAATGGTCATTCCAACAACTTCCACTGACTCACGAAATATTGATAACGAAAACATGCAAATCACACCTAATGTGGTGGTTACAGACTTGCAACCTATCCGGCGGAAGACCATTTGTGCTACCCACACCGTCAGCGGCGATAACCACGGACGCTTCCCTGATAGGGTGGGCCGGCATGTTTCAGCGACAGACGGTCCAAGGCTAATGGACCAATCTGGAGTACAATCTGCACATCAATGTTCTGGAGTTGAGGGCAGTGTTTTGGCGTTGCAACACTTTGCTCCCCTTCTTCCTCCAGGGACCATTGCAGTTCAGACAGACAACATGTCCGTAGTCTGGTACATAAACAAGCAAGGGGAACCAGGTCTTACCAACTATGCAGAGAGGCCATGAGAATTTGGCAATGGGCAGAGTCCACGGTCGCTTTCTGATCGCAACGCACATCCCGGGTCATCCAACGCCATAGCCGACAGGCTGAGCAGGGCAATACTATTGCCTCACGAGTGGTCCCTCAAACAGTCAGTTGCGGAAGGATTTTTCGCAAATGGGGCCAGCCTACCTGCGATCTGTTTTGCTCCAATGAACGCCAAATGCAGGAGCTACTTTGCCCTATTACCCCTCCAGGGAAGTCCCCAGGACGCTGGTGCGATTGGCCCCGGTCTCCTATATGCTTTTCCTCCATTTCCCCTGATTGCAAAGTTTCTACAGAAAGCAAACAACCTTCAGAGGACTATAATTCTCATTGCCCGTTCTGGCCTCGTCAAATTTGGTTCCCTTTTCTATTGCATCACCGCATTCGGGGTCCTTGGATGCTGGACCCAGAGCCAGATCTACTGACTCACTCGTCAGGAGTTCCTCACCCATCCCTGAATCTCTCCATCTAGCAGCTTGGCTGCCCGCTCCTTTCTAGCCAGGTCAATTCCCCTTACATCGGCAGTTCAAGATATTTTGGTAGCTTCTCATAAAGTTTCCACTACAAAGACTTACACCAGTAAATGGAAACGTTTTGTCTTCTGGGCGGAGTCACATTAGTTGGACCCTGTTACAGCTCCGTTGAATAAGGTTTTAGAATTTTTGACTGAATTATTTCAGGAAGGAGCTTCCCCGGCTACCTTAAGAGTGCAGTTAGCTGCCATTTCTAACTATCATGTAGAAGAAAGTGGTGCACCTATTATGGCTCACAGACTTTGTAAAGCCTTTTTAAAAGGTTCCTTTCATATCAGACCACCAGTCAGAAGTCCGACATCACCGTGGAATTTTAACTTATTGCTCTCTAAATTGATGTTACCACCCTTTGAACCAGCTTCAAGTTGCACTTTGAAATTTTTGTCATGGAAAACATTATTTCTAGTGGCTATTACATCTGCTAGACGGTGTCTGAGCTGCAGGCCCTTTCGGTCAAACATCCTTATTTAATTTTTCATTCTGACAGAGTATCCCTACGCACTAATCCATCCTTTCTTCCCAAAGTTTGTTCTACTAGTAATATTAATCAGTCCATCGAATTACCCACCTTCTTTAAAACCACTCTAATAAATTAGAGTATATGTTGCACAAACTAGACGTCCATAGACAACTCAGATTTTATTTGGATAGAACAAAAGATCACAGGAAATCTGATCAACTATTTGTAGCTTTTGCTGACAGCAGAAAGGGTCTTGCAGTTACGAAACGAACTCTTTCGAAGTGGCTAACTGACTGTATCATTTATGTTTATGAAGATTCTGATCAAACATTATCAGCAAAACCCAGAGGACATTCTACCAGATCAATTTCTACATCTTTGGCTCACGCAGCTCGTTTACCTTTAGACACTATTTGTGCGGCTGCTACTTGGGCTAAACCACATACATTTATATCTCATTACAAAGTGGACAGGGTTTCTAGGGATAGGGGCAACCTTTGGTTCCACTGTGCTCAAGAACGTTCTCCCTTGAGTTCCTCAGGATCATGGAGCTAGGGACGCTACCCATGTGTAAGAACAAAGGCGAGATTGAACACTCACATAAAGAAGTTATGTCCTTACCATAACGTTCCATGTGGAGTGTTCATCTGTTTGGTTATTACACTCCCACCCTTAGGAAGAACGTTCGATTTGGTGCCTGGTCTGGAGTATTCTCCTTCTGCTGTTACAGTATTACTGTTACTATCATACACTGGGTATGTTTGTATATATGTATTTTATGTATATAGTTGGCATGTGTGCGTGCTTTATGTCTGGTTTGCTTGCAAACTAGATCTGAGGTAAAGGCAGAGGGGGATTATGGGTATTAGATGTCCTCGAGCTTCTTCTCGATGCAGAGCTTGCAGTCGGCCGGCACGGAGCCGAGGATCGGCTCCGAACCCATGTGTAATAACCAAGGCGAGATGAACACTCCACATGGAACGTTATGGTAAGGACATAACTTCTTTTTCCTGACCGTGCTGAAAATAAAGAATTACAGGATTTAATGCATTCTGCTGAACTGGTTGGTAAACATACTTTGCAATGTGGATTTGATTCATTTGATTGAGGCCTCTTGCAGGGCTGCTGTTACTGGGTCTGTGCTCAGAAGGCATGCTTGGCTTAAGGAGCAATCTTTGCCTGATCATGTTAAAGCTAAACTGTTGGACACTCCCTTAAATCAGGACCGCCTGTTTGGCAACAAAGCTGAGGAAGTTCTTATAAAGATGGAAGATAAAGCTAAATCTATGCAAACTGTTAAAAGATTTCTTGCAGGTTCAGCCTCCTTGATTTTAGTAGGCATAGGCCCTCTGAGAATTGGTTCTTTCCAGCCCCTTCCAGGTCTTCTCAAGCCAAAGCCAGACACAGCAGAAACCTCAGGTTTCAGTCCCAGGGGACACACAAGACTAAGCAGTGGGGGATTTCCGCACCCAAATCTGGGAGTAGTAAGACTCCACCCTATGGGAAACTGTCTCAATGACTTGCTTTTAAACTTCCAAACACTTCCCAACTGAATGCTCCTTTAGGCGGAAAGATTGGTTTGCAGGCCAAAAACTAGGAACTCATTAGCTAGGACAAATGGGTTTTAAATATAGTGTCCAGAGGATACAGATTTCACTTCCACACGTTACCAACACCAAGCGGGTGGCCAGATCTACACCCGAATCAGTGGGCAGAGGCCCAAAAACAAGTGCTCTCTCAAGCAGCGGGGCTATTCAATTGGTACCAGAAGAGGAAAAGGGACAAGGTTTCTATTCAAGACTGTTCCTGGTACCCAGAAAAGGCAATACATGGCGTCCTGTCTTGGACCTTTCTACTCTAAACACCTTTCTGGTGATTCCAAAATTCAAAATGTTAACTCTTCACCAGCTGCTTCCTATGCTAGGCAAAGATGCATGGTTGGCAACACTAGAGTTAAAAGAAGCATATCTGCACACCCCTATCAGAGAGTCTTGCACAAGATACCTATGCTTCAAAGCAGGCTACATGCACTATCAGATGTTCATCATGTTTCACTGTTGCAGTCATAACAGTTGGGTTATCCTGCTGGCAGGCTACCCGCAGTCGGCCCGAATTCCAAAGTCTTGGTCCGGCGTCGGTTGCTGTTGCCTCTTCCCTGACGTCAGTGCACTATGGGTATAAATGATGCAGCCAACGCCTTTTTCTTCTGTCTTTCTTGCCGCGCGGTGCTCGAAGCAAAAGCAGTTCGCAAGTGCTGGTCGGCAGACTCCTGAGGTTTTCAAAATCAAATTTCAGATCCGAAGTCTTCATTAAAGCTAAGTACCCCGTTGGTTTTTTCTTGCTCCAGACCGATGTCAGAAAAAGTTTACAATTGTATTTCTTGTGGGAACCAAATACCTCATAAGGATTTTCATTCTTACTGTATTCCTTGCCTAGGCCCTGACCACGACGTTGCTAGCTGTCGGTTTTGTGCTAGATTTAACCAACGCACTATTAAGCATCTGTACGATTTTGCCTTTCATTACTTTGGCTGAAGATTTAATTATATAATGCCATCGGAACAGCCGACGACCGGAGTTTATAAAAAGCGCAAGGAAAAGGACAGGCATCCGAGGTCCAAAACAGACTATGAGGCTACCGCTAGGCCAGTCGCCGGTTCTCAGTGAGGCACTTTCGCAGCCCCTGACACCAGTTACCTCAGAGCCACAGGCCGCTGCCAACTCCCACGTGGAGCCAACTAGGCCTCTGGACACTCAAGGTATTGGACTTTCGGAAACTATTTCCTCAGATGGGTCTAGAGCCGCTGAGCAGGCATCGGCTTCTGAGGGTGTTTTCAGACCTACTCAGTTATATGTAAAGCCAACCTCAGCTTCAGTGGCAAAGACTTAAACAGCTCTAAAGACAAAGAAACAAGTACAGCATTCTCCTGGACAGACTTCCATGCCTAAAAAACAGATGCTTAAAATGGTTGAAGACCTAATTACTTTGATCAGGTTTCCATTTCCTCTGACTTCTCTTCTGAACAGGGATACTCTCTTCCTCCCTATGAGGATTCTGATGCTGGAGAGTCTGTTCCTTCAGCCTCTCCTCCTGAGGACTATTATTTTGGGGAAACCCTGCATTCCATGAAGAAGCACTTTCACTGGGAGAGCCAAGATTACTCAGAATCTAAGGAAAAGGCTTAGAGACTTTCTTTTACTTCCTCAGCATAGACCTAGACTATGTATTTTCAGAGTCCGGCCTGTCTCCTGACTCTTTACCCCCTGCACCGGTTAAGACAGACAAATACTACAGGGTTCCAGATTCTCATAAATTTCTATATAAAAACCCTGCTGCTGACCCAGCAACTATATTTCGGGGTCCCAAAGGGGTCAAGGCTTCCACTGCAAAAAACTCTGTCCCCTCTGATAGGGATTCAAGGGTACTAGACAGATTGGGGGGGGGGGGTTTACACTTCTGCTACCTTGGCTGTAAGGGCTTTAAATTGTCAGTTTCATATGCTTAAATATCAGCAATATTTAATGTCACTGCTAAAACAGAAAATGTTGACAAATTCTGAATGTCCAGAAAACAAGAAAATGCAGGATTTATTGCATGCAGCTGAACAAGTGGGAAAGCATACTTTGCAATGTGGTTTTGATTCACTGGAGGCCTCTTGCAGGGCCGCTGTTACGGGTTCTGTCATTAGAAGGCATGCTTGGTTAGAGGAACAGAATCTGCCTGATCATGTTAAAGCAAAATTATTGGATGCTCCTTTACAGCATACTTTGCTGTTAAGGCAGAAGAGGTGTTGAAGAAAATGGAGGATAAAGCAAAATCTATGCAGACAGTTAAGGATTTCTTACAGGTCCAGCCAACCCAGATTTAGCAGGAACTGGCCTTCAAAGAATTGGTCCTTTCCTGTGTCAGACAGGCCACAAAGAGGCAGATACAGACGCCCTAGAGGCAGATCCTAGCCCCAAGGCTCATACAGGCCTAAACAATTGGGTGCTTCTACCTCCAAAAGCGGAGAAGACAAATCACAGCCGTATAGTAAACAGTTCCAATGACTTTCCTCTGCTAATACCAAGCACTTATCTTTTGGCAGCCCCCTTAGGGGGAAAACTAGCATTTTTCACAAAATTGGCACATGATCACCCAGGACAAATGGGTTTTGAATATAGTGCCCCAGGGCTACAGGTTCCACTTTCACACCCTGCCAATGGCAAAAGGTATGCCAGACCTGCCACACAATCAATGGGCAGAGGCGCAAAAGCAAGTTTCATCTGTCATGGACATAAGGGCCATTCAGCGAGTACCACAGCAAGAGCAGGGTCAAGGATTTTACTCAAGACTTTTCCTGGTACCTAGAAAGGACAGAGCCTGGAGACCAATACTGGACCTGTCTATTCCAAACACCTTTCTGGACGTTCCAAAATTCAAAATGTTGACTCTGCAGCAGCTTCTGCCCATGCTGGGCAAGAAGGCTTGGCTTGTAACTTTAGACCTAAGAGGCATACCTGCATGTCCCAATCAGACAGTCTTGCAGAAGATACCTCCGATTCATAGCTGGCTCAATGTACTACCAATTCTCTGTACTGCCCTTTGGCTTATCTACTGTGTCCAGGGTCTTCACAAAATGTCTGGCACCAGTAGTTGCTTTTTGCAGACAAAGGGGGATTCAAATATATCCTTACTTGGACGACTGCCTTATTCAAGCAGAGAACAAGGACATTCTACTGAAGCATCTGGCGTTTGTAAAAACGTTACTAATTTGCCTAGGGTAGATGGTAAACGAAAAGAAATCCAAACTAGTACCCTCTCAGGAGATAATATTCCTGGGTGCAAGTTTAAATCCAACTGCCCAATTGGCTTATCTCACACCAGACAAACAAAGGCAACTGACTTCTTACTTAGAAAGGTTGGCAAGAAAAATTCTGTTGGCTTTGGGCTTCGTGGCATCCTGCATTGTACTAATTCCATATGCAAGACTGCATATGAGGAAACTACAGTGGTATCTAAAAAGTGTTTGGACTCAACATTGCCACAGCCTGGAAACATTAATTACCTTAATTCCCTGCCTGCAACAGGAGTTTCGATGGTGGGCACAGGCCTGTCACCACAACAAGGGACAGCCATTCACTCTACCCACAGCCAGGCAGAAACTAACAGATGCATCAGATTATGCCTGGGGGGGGCTCACATGGCAGGAACATGTATTCAGAACACATGGCCCGCAAGCCAAATGCATCTACATATCAATCACTCTACCCACAGCCAGGCAGAAACTAACAGATGCATCAGATTATGCCTGAGGGGGGCTCGCATGGCAGGAACATGTATTCAGAACACATGGCCCGCAAGCCAAATGCATCTACATATCAATCAAAAAGAAATGCTAGCTGTTCCAAACCATGACCTTGTGGAACACAGCATTGACTTATCAAGTACACCTGCAAACGCAATTCCTGTCAGGAAAGACAAATACTCTGGCAGACTAACTAAGCAGAAACCTCATGGATCCTCAAGTAGAAACTAGATCCACAAATCTTCAGCATAACAAGGAAATGGGGATGCCCAGACATAGATCTATTTGCCTCCCCTCACAACTGCCAACTACAGAAATTCTGCACAAGGACTTATCACCAGCAAGCATGGAAAGTGGATGCTCTATCATTCAGCTGGAAAACCCTCACAGTATATGCCTTTCCTCCACTGCCTCTCCTCCCCAAGGTACTCCTAAAGGTCAGACAAGAGAAACCAAAAATTATACTGATTGCCCCAGACTGACCACGCCAGCACTGGTACCCAATCCTAAAGAGCTTGTCTCAGGTCCAGCCTGGACATTACCTCAAATTCCTAATTTACTGAACCAACTTCCTGCACAGCCAACTCAGAATACTAAATCTGGCTGCATGGCGGATAATGTAACCATTCAGAACACCCCTCTCTCTAAAGCAGTTATGGATGTTTTTTTGGAGGCCAGGAGGCCCAGCACTAGAAAACCTTATGCAGAAAAATGGAAGAGATTCTGTGCTTGGAACCAGGCACAAGGAATTGACACGCTTGTACCAAATATTCCTCAGATTTTACAATACCTAACTGAGATGCTGGACAAAGGCCTATCCTCCTCATCAGTTAAGATCCATGCCTCTGCCATTTCAGCTCATTACAATACGGACCCACCTATTTTTTCACATCCACTGCTAAGGCAGTAGCTCAGAGGGGCCAGAAACATAAGATGTCCAAGGAAAGCACCAATACCTGCATGGAACCTCAATTTTGTCTTGGAAAAGCTCACACTGCCTCCTTTTGAGCCAGCTAATACAGCTGATATTAAATTCTTATCATGGAAAACAGCTCTACTCCTAGCAATAACTTCAGCAAGAAGAGTCTCAGAGTTACAGGCACTAATGGCTGTGGAACCTTTTATAATTTTCCATCCGGACAGGGTTTCTCTGAGGACAAACCCAACATTTATGCCTAAGGTAGTGTCCAGTGTTGCGCTTAACCAAACCATTCGTTTGCTTACCTTTTTATCCAAACCCACAGAATAAGGGGGAGAGACTTCTGCATTTTTGGACATACACAGACAGTTACGCTTCTACTTGAACAAAACCAAAGCTTTCAGAAAGACTGAGCAACTCTTAGTGCATATGCTGCAGGATCGCAGGGAAAAGCTATCTCAAAGCAGACTATTTCAAAATGGATAGGCCACTGTATTTGTTTCTACTATTCGCAACATGGCAAATCAGTGCCTAAGGGCATTAGGCCACATTCAACCAGAGCAGCAGCTACTTCAGCAGCCTTCCTCAGAGGAGTACCAACCAAGGACATTTTGGAGGCTGCAACTTGACTTCAGTGCACATTTTTACAAAGAACTACCACTTCTCTTTACTCTAAATCCAGAGCAGGCTTCGCCACTGCAGTTCTGCAGGGCCTCATAGCCACTCCTAATTCTATTTAGGCCCAGCCTCAGCTTTGGGATTCAACGCAAGTGTAATGACTGCAACAGTGAATCACGAACATAGTGCAGTTGTGTACCTACCATAAATGTAGATGTTCGAGTGTATTCACTGTTGCAGTCTGGGTTACCCACCCACCATTCCCCTTACATTGCTGGGACTTATCTGTACTTCTCTATTCTATACAACCTATGTGGTGTATTTGCTTGTAGATGAAGGTAATGTTTGTTAGTGCATGCATTTTTAATTTGCAAAAATTTTAGCTTACCCTTTTGGGGGCACCTGACATCTGGGGCAAGAAAAACTGAAGAAAATGGAGTCTGCTGCATCTTTTATACCCCTGGCGCACTGACGTCAGGGAAGAGGTGACAGCAACCGACGCCGGACCAAGACTTTGGAATTCAGGCCGACTGCAGGTAGCCTGCCAGCAGGATAACCCAAGTGTAATGACTGCAACAGTGAATTACACCCGAACATCTTCATTTATGGTAGGTACACAACTGTACTTTCTCTGCACTGCCCTTTGGCTTTTCTACTGTGCCCAGGGTTTTGACAAAGTGCCTAGCTCCAGTCATTGCATTTTGCAGGCAAAGAATTATTCAAATATACCCATACCTTGGACGATTGTCTAATTCAGGCAGAAAGCCAAGGACATACTTTTGAATCATCTGGCTTTTATTCAAAGGATGCTGACTTGTCTGGGGTACACCATAAATGAAAAGAAATCACACCTGCTACACTGTCAACAAATTATATTCCTGGGAGCAAGCTTGAATACAACTTTCCAGATGGCTTTCCTCACGCCAGAGAAACAGATTCATTTGACAACCTACTTCAAACAAGTGGCCACAAAAACCCAGTTATCTGCAAGGCAAATTCTACAATTCTTGGGGTTCATGGCCTCCTGCATTCTTCTAATTCCATATGCAAGACTGCATATGAGGAAACTACAGTGGTATCTCAAAAGCCTATGGTGTCAACATTCTCAGGATTTAGAAGCAATGATTCCTATCATACCTTGCCTACACCTAGAGTTCCTTTGGTGGGTAGAGGCCTGCCACCAAAATAGGGGACTACCATTCACACTACCCCTGCCTCCCAAACCTTAACAGACGCATCAGACTATGCATGGGGGGGGGGGGGGGGCTCACCTGGCTGGGAAGTGCATTCTGGCCAAATGGAACCCAAGTCAAATGCACCTGCACATAAATCAAATGGAAATGTTAGCTGTACAGAATACTCTGACAGCCTTCAAGGACCACATTCTTCCAGGACAACACCACAGTTATGTGGTACATAAACAAGCAGGGGGTACACATTCCTACCCCCTTTGCAGACTAGCCATGGCCTTGTGGAACACAGCCTTGACTTACAAATACATCTTCAAACTCAGTTCCTGCCAGGAAAACAAAATACTCTGACAGACCTAAGCAGAAATCTTATGGACCCGCACAAATGGAAACTGGCTCCACAAATCTTCAGCATGTTAACACAGAAATGGGGGAGCTAAGACATAGTTCTATTTGCCTCTCCCCAAAATTATCAGTTGAACAAATTCTGCACAAGAACTCATCACCAAAAAGCATGGAAAGTGGATACCCTATCAGTCTGTGCCTTTCCCCTCTGCCTGTACTCTCCAAGGTCTTACTAAAAGTCAGACAGGAAAAAGCAAAAATGATCCTAGTTGCTCCGGACTGGCCTCGCCAGCACTGGTACCCACTTCTAAGGAATATGTCTCAACTTCCTCCATGGTACTTGCCTCAGACACCTCATCTACTGTCTCAGCAGAACAATCAAATTCTGCACACACAGCTCCAAACTCTAAATCTTGCAGCATGGCTGATCAGTTAATTATTCAAACAGCACCTCTCCGTAAATCTGTGATGGATGTCATTTTGGAAGCCAGAAGGCCTAGTACTAGAAAATCTGATGCTGATAAATGGAAGAGATTCTGTGCTTGGAACCAAACACAAGGAACAGACACAGCAAAGCCCAGTATTCCTCAGATTTCTCGGTATTTATTTGACTGAGATGCTTGACAAGGGCCTATCTTTTTTTTTCAATAAAAATCCATGCCTCTGCCATCTCTGCTCATTACAACACAGAGCCTCCCCTTTTTTCTCATCCTCTGCTTAAACAGCATCTTAGAGGGTCCAAGAATTTAAGGCCTCCCAGAAGATCACCAACTCCTGCATGACGTATTTGCTTTTAGTTGAAGGTAAGATGTTCTTCATTCCACATTGCTGCAGTCCTAACTATTGGGTAGTCCGCTGTCCAGTCGGCCCGAATACCAAAGTATATGGCTGATGTCGGTCAGGGCGCATTAGACTGACGTCAGTACGTCAGGGTACTAATGCGCATGACCGACGTCATATCCTCAGTCTTTTTTGCCGCATGGTCCGATGCAGAAGCAATTTTGCGAGTGCAGGTTGGCGTTCTGAAAGTTTCTGAAGTCAGAGTTTCAGACCGAATCAAAGTTGGCTAAGTACCCCGTTGGGGAATATTTTGGTTTTTTCTTGCTTCAGTATTTAACCGGATGTCAGAAAAAGTGAATAACTGTATTTCTTGTGGGAAACAGATACCTCATAGGGATTACCATACTTTGTGTATTCCTTGTTTAGGGCCTGAGCACGACGTTGTTGGATGCCGCTCTTGTGCTAGATTTAACAAACGCACTATTAAGAGAAGGTTAGACTGTGCCAGGTTAGTTTTGGGAAGCGTTGTAATTATAAAATGCCGCGGATGCTCCGCCGCTTCGGCAAAAGCGCAAGGACAAAGCAGCAAAGCCTAGAGTGGAAGAACCGACAGTCCCTGACGCGGGTACTTTAGAAGACTCAGTGGAGCCGGAGGTTCTGCCAGGTGTTTCTTTGGAGTCTCAGGGAGAGACTTTATTGTTACAGGATGTATCCTCTCAGGAAGTAGGCCAGGCTGAGGGGGCTTCTCAGGTGGCTGTTCTTCCCTCTCTTCCTAAGGTGGTTAGAGCCTCCCCCTCTGTTTCCAAGGCTTCCTTGAGAGGCAGGCCAAGTGCAGCTTCAGTGGGGTTTCTCCTAGTGCTTCAGGTTCTTTGCCTAAGAAACATATGCTTAAAATGGCAGAAGATTTGATTACTATGATTAGAGGTTCTATGCCCCTGATAAGAGGCCTAGGGTGGAACCTGAGTTTGAGAGTTTTGAGCACTGTTCGGAGGCTTCTGAGTCTTGGCTGAAGACTTGCAGGAGTTTCCTCCTTATTCTGATTCTGATGTGGATGATTCTACTCCATCAGCTTCTCCTCCTGAGGATTTTTCATTTTCAGAGACCCTGCATTCCATGAGGGAGCATTTTAAATGGGAAGGTCAGGATTTCTCTGATTCCAGGAAGAGGCTTAGGGAGTTCTTGTTTTACCCCAGCATAGGCCTTTAGCTATCCCTCCTGTTCTGAATGTGGTGGAAGATGTTTTTGCAGAGGCTTCCCTTGCCTCCTGCCCCAGTTAAACCGGATAGGTACTATAGGGTGCCTGAAGCTCATAAGTATCTTTTAAGAGTCCTAGGGCAGACCCGAAACTGTCTCTCAGGGGCCTAAAGGGGTGAAGGCCTCTGTTGTTAAAAATCCTGTTCCTCCTGATAAAGAGGCAAGGGCTTTGGATAGATGGGGAAAGAAAGTGTATACTTCTTCCACTTTAGCCATGAAGGCGTTGAATTGTCAGTTTCACATGTTAAAATATCAGAATTACCTTCTTTCACAATTGAAAGCTAAGGTGGATGCTCTGGCAGAAGGTATTGAGTGTAAAGAGTTGCAGGATTTAGTTCATGTGTCTGAACAGGTGGGTAAACATTCCTTGCAGTGTGGTTTTGATGCTGTGCAGGCCTCCTCGAGGGTGGCTGCCACTGGTTCTGTTCTTCGTAGGCATGCCTGGTTGAGAGATCAGAATTTAGCTGAGCATGTTAAAACAAGGATTTTGGATGCTCCTTTGCAGTCTGATGTGTTGTTTGGTTCGCCTGTGGAAGCAGTTTTAAAGAAAATGGAGGACAAGGCTAAGTCTATGCAAACTGTTAAGGATTTTTGCAGGTGCAGCCTCAAGTTTAGTAGAAATTGGCCTACTAAGGGGTGGACTTATCCTGCTTATGATTCCCAGTCTAGGGGTAGGTCTAGACGTGGTAGGGCAGAGCTCAGGGTTCTTTTAGGCCTAGGACAGGAGTTCCCCTGCTCAGACTTCTGGTGAGGGCAGGGGTCAGTCCTTTCGTAAGCAGACCCAATGACCTGCCTTTTCAGCTGCGCGCACGTTCTCGCCTGGCAGCACCTTTGGGAGGAAGGCTGTCTCTTTTCAAAGAAAATTGGGATTTAATTACCCAAGACAGATGGGTTCTGGATATTATTCACCACGGTTACAGGTTTTATTTCCATACCTTGCCTCCTTTCAAAGGCATGCCAGACATTCCTCCTCTTCAAAGAACAGAGGCTCACAAGCAAATTTCTCTGTTGCTCCAAATAGGGGCCATTCAGTCAGTTCCTGTGCCAGAAAGGGGCCTAGGATTTTATTCTCGCCTGTTCCTAGTACCAAAGAAGGGGAACACGTGGAGACCGATTCTGGATTTATCTATCCTCAACACTTATCTGGACATTCCCAAGTTCAAAATGTTGACGTTACAACAGCTTTTTCCTCTGCTGGGCAAAGATCACTGGATGGTAACTTTAGATCTCAAGGAAGCTTACCTTCATGTGCCAATAAGACTAAGTTGCAGGAAGTATCTGCGTTTCGAGCTGGAAATTCTCATTATCAGTTCTCTGCATTGCCCTTTGGCTTATCTACTGCGCCCAGAGTATTCACAAAGGTTCTGGCTCCAGTGATAGCTTACTTCAGGCTAAAAGGAATCCAAATCTATCCTTACTTGGACGACTGCCTGATTCTGGCTCAAGAAAAGGAAGACCTTCTACAGCATCTGGAATATGTCATAGCAGTGCTAAGATGCCTAGGGTATTCTGTGAACGAAATAAAGTCCAGTCTAGTACCCTCTCAAGACATGTGCTTTCTGGGTGTGAGACTGAATACAGCAGCCCAGTTGGCCTTTTTAACCCCGGACAAACAAAAGAATCTTTCCAGTTACTTCCATCATCTATCTCTTCAGTCCTCCGGGCTGACTGCAAGGACAGTCCTTCAAGCCTTAGGGTTCATGGCATCTTGTATTCTGGTGCTTCCCAATGCCAAACTGCATATGAGGAAGCTACAATGGTATCTCAAAAATCTGTGGACACAGCACTGCCAGGATTTGGACACTGTCATTCAAATAATACCTTGCATTCAAAAGGAATTTTTGTGGTGGGCTCAGGAATGTCACCTAAACAAGGGACTCTCTGTGACCCGGCCAGAGGCAAGTCAGATTCTAACGACAGATGCCTCAGATATTGCTTGGGGAGCTCATCTAAATGGAAAGTGGATACAAGACAAGTGGCCTGCCAGACTACAGCATCTACATATCAACATGAAAGAGATGTTAGCAGTTCAGTTTGCATTAATTGCTTTCAAGGAGTTACTTCTTCCAGGGCAGGTGTTGATTCTAACAGACAACACAACTGTCATGTGGTACATCAACAAACAAGGGGGAACACATTCTTACCCATTGTGCAGACAAGCAATGATTTTTATGGGAGACTGCTCAGTCTGCAACTAACTCTTCAGGCAAGGTTTCTGCTGGGAGCACAGAACTCCTTAGCAGATGTATTAAGCAGACAAATCATGGATCCCCACGAGTGGAAACTGGATCTTCATGTATTTCAAAAATTGACAGTGTCATGGGGAACTCCAGACATAGATCTGTTCGCTTCTCCACTAAACCACCAGCTGCCAAAGTTTTGCAGAAGGGATTTCATCACACAGCTTGGAAAGTGGATGCTCTTTCTTTCAGTTGGAAAAATCTTCATGTGTATGCTTTTCCACCTCTGCCTCTTCTTCCAAAGGTGCTTCTAAAGGTCAGACAAGACAAGCCAAGGATGATTTTAATAGCTCCAGATTGGCCTCGGCAGCACTGGTACCCATTACTGAGGAGTCTGGTAAGGAAGCCTCCATGGCCTTTACCCTTGATTCCACACCTGTTGTCTCAGAGGGACGGTCATCTGCTCAATGTCAAGCTTCACTGTCTACATCTAACAGCCTGGCATATTCTGTTTTGAAAGACAGCAGGTCTCAGCTTCCTCAACAAGTTTTAAATGTGATTATGGAAGCCAGTAGACCTAGTACAAGGAAAGTGTACGCAGAAAAATGGAAGAGATTTTTATTTTGGACTGCAGCAAAGAATTTGGAGATTTCTGAGCCTAATTTGAGTGTGGCTCTTCAATATCTTACTGAGTTATTGGACAAATGTTTGTCTTTCTCTTCTATTAAGATTCATGCTGCAGCAATTTCAGCTCACTATGATTGTGACCCACCATTGTTTTCACATCCTTTGTTCAAGCAATTTCTTAGAGGGGCAAAGAATATAAGACCCCAGTAGAGCTCCTACTCCTGCTTGGGACCTCAATTTTGTGTTGGAGAAACTTACTCTACAACCTTTTGAGCCTGCGCTACTGCTGAACTGAAATACTTGTCATGGAAGACTGCTTTTTTGTTGGCCATTACTTCTGCTAGAAGGGTTTCTGAGTTGCAGGCCCTTATGGCGGTTGAGCCTTTTTTGATTTTTCATAAGGATAGGGTATCATTACGTACTAATCCTTCCTTTATGCCTAAAGTGGTTTCTAGTGTGGCTTTAAACCAAACTATTCATTTGCCTACTTTTTATGCAGATCCCCAAAATAAAGGGGAAAAGATTTTGCACACCTTAGATGTACACAGGCAATTGCGTTATTATTTAAGCAGGACTAAGGATTTTAGGCAGTCTCAGCAGTTGTTTGTTTCTTTTGCTTTGAGTTCTGAGGGCAAGCCTGTGTCAAAACAAACTATTTCTAGGTGGATTGGGTTTTGCATTGCATTTTGTTATTCCCATCATGGCAAGGAGGTTCCAGCTGGGATTAGGCCTCATTCCACTAGGGCTACTGCCACTTCAACAGCATTTCTAAGGGGTGGCAACTAAGGATATTTTGGAGGCAGCTACTTGGAGTTCAGTGCATACTTTCTCTAAGCATTACCACCTTCCTCTCTACTCTAAGTCTAGGGCTGGTTTGCCACAGCTATTTTGCAAGGCATGTTATCAGCTCCTGCTTCCTTATGATTTGCCAGCCTCCCTTACCTCTGCTTTGGGATTCTACCCAATAGTTAGGACTGCAGCAATGTGGAATGAAGAACATAGTACAGTTTTGTACCTACCATAAATGTAGATGTTCGAGGATCCACATTGCTGCAGTCCAATTTACCCTCCCTCCTGCCCCTCTGTGTTTAGGGGTGGTTCTGTAGGTGAGATTATATTCTGGTACCTTTGTATATATTGTACATATTTTTGGTGCAGGTATGTTTGGTATTTTTGGTTTTGGCCTTACTTTTTTAGGGTCTTCTGACATCTGGGGCAAGAAAAGACTGAGGATATGACGTTGGTCATGCGCATTAGTACCCTGACGTACTGACGTCAGTCTAATGCGCCCTGACCGACGTCAGCCATATACTTTGGTATTCGGGCCGACTGGACAGCGGACTACCCAATAGTTAGGACTGCAGCAATGTGGATCCTCGAACATCTACATTTATGGTAGGTACAAAACTGTACTTTTTTTTTTTTTTTTCTAAATGTGCATTTATATATTACTGTTTATTTTTATATATATTTTTGCTCCCCATTTGGGGGGCACCTGACATCTGGGGCAAGAAAAACTGAATAAAATGGTGTCTGCTGCATGTTTTATACCCCTGACGTCATGGAAGAGGAGACAGCAACCAACTCAGGACCCAAGACTTTGTTATTCAGGCCGACTGAGGGCAACCTGCAGGCAGATAACCCAAATGTGTGATGACTGCAACAGTGAATACATTCGAATATCTACATTTATGGTAAGTGTACACAACTGTACTTTCTCCCTGCTTACTTGGATGCCTTTAACTCAGCTTTTAAGGCCCCTAAGTGACCTATAAAGTACGAGAGGACCAAACATTCCAAGTTAAACCACCCTTTGCGGACCCAGCTGTGATTGCCACCACTCCAGATAATCTTTACTGCTGCCTTCTGCATCCCACCTACATACAGATAAAGATAGCAGGTATATGGATAGGATTGGAAAGAAGATATACACATCCTTCACTTTGGCTTTCAGAGCCATCAATTATCAGACCCCCATGACTATGCTTTAGACTTAGTGTCTCAAGCCTCCTCCATGCTGGCTTCTTTACCTGACAGTCCCATTAAGACTGACATTTCCTCCAAACTGTCCTTGACCCAACATGTAGCCAGACATTCTGTCAGATGCAGCTGTGTTGCTGCAGAAGCGTCTGCCTTCTCTGCAGTATCTGCTTCTGTTCTCAGGCGATACTTCTGGCTAAGTCTTCAGAACTTTCCAGAGTACTTCAAGGCCTAGTTCTTGGGACACCCCACTGGACCACAGTGTCCTTTTTGGTAAACAATCTGCAAACCTCTTCAAGAATCTGCAGGAAAAAAAGTAAATAATTACAGGACATCAAGCATCCTCTGGTGTCCCCCCATTCCCAAGTATTATATGAACTACCCGGCTAAATCCACCTTTGTAAGGCGTAACCCTCCTGAAACAGTTGCTTCCTTTTCCATATCTAGAAGAGGGGCTAGAAGACCTACCACATCCAGACTTTCTGCTTCACCTACTCAGCCCAGACGATCCTTTAAGGACAGAGGAGCTGCCAGTAATGCGTGACTGCCTTGCCCCACCTACCCTTTCTCTGCTCTCCTTCCCTACTGTCTTCCCCTCTGGCAATCCATCACCACAGATCAATGGGTCTTACCCATTATCCAAAAGGGCTACTTCCTATCCTGGAAAGAAAAAACTGCCAGGAAAGGCATTCCATCTCCCCCTACCCCAAAAGTAAAACATTCCCATTTCCTGCCACAAGTTTTGGCAGACCTTCTAAAGCTAGGCACCATAGAACATGTCCCCCCAGGACAAGAAGGAAAGGGTTTCTACTCCTGTCTCTTCCTGGTCCCCAAAAAAGATGGGCCCTGGAGACCCATCTTAGATCGTTTCTTTCTAAACCTTCAAGTGTCCTCCTTCAAAATGCTTTCTCTCCCCACTCTGTTGCCTCTTTTTCCAACCAAGGCCTTCATTGTCACCCTGGACTTCAAGAAAGCCTACCTACACATACCTATCTGGACTTCCCACAGACAATTCCTGCGTTTTTCTGGACCTTCTTATTTCCAATTTACTGCCTTGCCATTTGGTTTAACCACAACCCCCCCCCCCCCTCCGAGTCTTTACAAAGTGCCTAGTCCCAGCAGTTGCTTTCTGCAGAACTCAGGGAATCCAGATTTTCCCTTATATGGACTGTAGGAGGACGTGCTTTCAGTCTTGAGGGAGACCAGGAAACCTACTACAAGGAAATCTTACTTGGCTAAATGGGAGGGATTTTCAAAATGGTGTGTGGGCAAGGGGCAGGGATCCATGCATCGCAGATCCACCCCTAGTTTTGCCTGTGTGTCAACTAGTTAAGATGCGACTTTCATACTCTTAGTGAAAGTCCACCTTTCATATGTTTCAGCCTTCCCTGCCACTAGACCCTCCCCTACTAGCCAGGCTCAATGTCAAACTAATCTTGAGAGGTGTTGCACATCAGACCACCAAGAAACCCCATCTCTCCACCCTGGGACCTGAACTTCATTCTGAAAAATCTCACCCAGTCCCCATTTGAACCAGCTAGTACTGCTTCTCTGCAGATGTGCACACGGAAGACAGTACTGCTAGTTGCTATAACTTCAGCCAGAAGGGTGTCAGTTACAGGCCCTAATGGCCCTGCCCTCCGTACACTTACCTTCCACAAGTATAAAATAACTCTATGGCCTAACCCTTCCTTTATGCCTAAGGTGATCAGTGATCTGTCCTTAAACCAGTCTATTCATTTACCCACATTTTTCCCCTCTGTGACCAATGAGTGAGAGGATACTCCACTCCCTGGATGTACAGAGAACAGCTACGGTTTTACCTAGACACAACCAATTCTGTAAGAAAATCCAGTCAACTTTTTGTTTCCTTCCACCCCAGGGCCCCTGGGTAAGGCAGTCTCCAAACAAACCATCTCATGTTGGATAAGGAAAACTATTTGCCTATGATGTTCTTCGTTCCCCATTGCTGCAGTCCTTACTATTGGGTAGTCCGCTGTCCAGTCGGCCCGAATACCAGAGTATATGGCTGACGTCGGTCAGGGCGCATTAGACTGACGTCAGTACGTCAGGGTACTAATGCGCATGACCGACGTCATATCCTCAGTCTTTTTTGCCGCATGGTCCGATGCAGAAGCAGTTTTGCGAGTGCAGGTTGGCGTTCTGAAATATTTCGCCGGAGTTTCAGACCGAATCAGAGTTGGCTAAGTACCCGTGGGGAACATTTTGGTTTTCTTGCCTCAGTATTTAACCGGATGTCAGAAAAAGTGAATAACTGTATTTCTTGTGGGAAACAGATACCTCATAGGGATTACCATACCTTGTGTATACCTTGTTTAGGGCCTGAGCACGACGTTGTTGGATGCCGCTCTTGTGCTAGGTTTAACAAACGCACTATTAAGAGACGGTTAGACTGTGCTAGGTTAGTGTTTGGGAAGCGTTGCAATTATAAAATGCCGCCGGATGTTCCGGCGCCTTCGTCAAGAAGCGCAAGGACAAAACAGCGGCCTAGGGTTGATGAACCGGCAGTCCCGGACGTCGGTTCTTTAGAAGGCTCAGTGGAGCCAGAGGTTTTGCCAGGAGTTTCTATGGAGTCTCAGGCAGAAACTTTACTGTTACAGGATGTGCCTTCTCAGGAGGTAGGCCAGGCTGAGGGGCTTCGCAGGTAACTGTTCTTCCCTCTCTTCCCAAGGTAGTTAGAGCCTCTCCTTCTGTTGCCAAAACTTCTTTGAGAGGTAGAGGTAGGCCAAGTTCAGCTTCAGTGGGGGCTTCTCCTAGCATTTCGGGTTCTGTACCTAAGAAACATATGCTTAAAATGGCAGAAGATTTGATTACTATGATTAGAGGTTCTATGCCCCCTCCTGATAAGAGGCCCAGGGTGGAACCGGAGTTTGATAGTTTTGAACAGTGTTCAGAGGCTTCTGAGTCTTCTGTGGAAGATTTGCAGGAGTATCCTCCTTATTCTGATTCTGATGTGGATGATTCCACTCCTACAGCTTCTCCTCCTGAGGATTTCTCATTTTCAGAGACTCTGCATTCCATGAGGGAGCACTTTAAATGGGAAGGCCAGGATTACTCTGATTCCAGGAAAAGGCTTAGGGAATTCTTGTTTTACCCCAGCATAGGCCCTTAGCTATACCTCCTGTGTTGAATGTGGTGGAAGATGTTTTTGCAGAGGCTTCCCTGAACCCTGACTCTTTGCCTCCTGCTCCTGTTAAACCCGATAGGTACTATAGGGTGCCTGAAGCTCATAAGTATTTGTTTAAGAGTCCTAGGGCGGACCCAGAAACTGTTTCTCAAGGGCCTAAAGGTGTTAAGGCCTCTGTGGTTAAAAATCCTGTTCCCACTGATAAAGAGGCAAGGGCTTTGGATAGGTGGGGAAAGAAAGTGTATACTTCTTCCACTCTAGCCATGAGAGCGTTGAATTGTCAGTTTCACATGCTAAAATATCAAAATTATCTCCTTTCACAATTGAAATCTAAGGTGGATGCTTTGGCAGAAGGTATTGAGTGTAAAGAGTTGCTGGATTTGGTTCATGTGTCTGAACAAGTGGGTAAGCATTCTTTGCAATGCGGTTTTGATGCTGTACAGGCCTCCTCGAGGGTGGCTGCCACTAGTTCTGTTCTTCGAGGCATGCCTGGTTGAGGGATCAGAATTTAGCTGAGCATGTTAAGACAAGGATTTTGGATGCTCCTTTACAGTCTGATGTGTTGTTTGGTTCGCCTGTGGAAGCAGTTTTAAAGAAAATGGAGGACAAAGCTAAGTCTATGCAAACTGTTAAAGATTTTTGCAGGTGCAGCCACCAAGTTTAGTAGAAATTGGCCTGCTAAGGGGTGGACATATCCTGCTTATGATTCCCAGTCTAGGGGTAGGTCTAGACGTGGTAGGGGCAGAGCTCAAGGTTCTTTTAGGCCTAGAACAGGGAGTTCACCTGCTCAGACTTCTGGTGAGGGCAGGGGTCAGTCCTTTCGTAAACAGACCCAATGACCTGCCTTTTCAGCTGCCAGTAGATTCTCGTCTGGTAGCTCCTTTGGGAGGAAGACTGTCTCTTTTCAAAGAAAATTGGGATTTAATTACTCAAGACAGATGGGTGTTGGATATCATTCACCACGGTTACAGGTTTTATTTCCATACAATGCCTCCTTTCAAAGGCATGCCAGACGTTCCTCCTCCACAAAGAAAAGAGGCTCACAAGCAAATTTCTCAGTTACTCCAGATGGGGGCCATTCAGCCAGTTCCTGTATCAGAAAGGGGCCTAGGATTTTATTCTCGCCTGTTCCTAGTACCAAAGAAGGGGAACACGTGGAGACCAATTTTGGATTTATCTCTCCTCAACACTTATCTGGACATTCCCAAGTTCAAGATGTTGACGTTACAACAGCTTTTACCTCTGCTGGGCAAAGATCACTGGATGGTAACTTTAGATCTCAAGGAAGCTTACCTTCATGTGCCTATAAGGCTAAGTTGCAGGAAGTATCTGCGGTTTCGAGCTGGAAATTCTCATTATCAGTTCTCTGCATTGCCCTTTGGCTTATCTACTGCCCAGAGTATTCACAAAGGTTCTGGCTCCAGTGATAGCTTACTTCAGGCTACAAGGAATTCAAATCTATCCTTACTTGGACGACTGCCTGATTCTGGCTCAAGAAAAGGAAGACCTTCTACAGCATCTGGAATATGTTATAGCAGTGCTAAGATGCCTAGGGTATTCTGTGAACGAAATAAAGTCCAGTCTAGTACCCTCTCAAGACATGTGCTTTCTGGGTGTGAGACTGAATACAGCAGCCCAGATGGCCTTTTAACCCCGGACAAACAAAAGAGTCTATCACTTTACTTCCATCAACTATCTCATCAGTCCGTGCTGACTGCAAGGACAGTCCTTCAAGCATTAGGGTTCATGGCATCTTGTATTCTGGTGCTTCCCAATGCCAAACTGCATATGAGGAAGCTGCAATGGTATCTCAAAAATGTATGGACACAGCACTGCCAGGATTTGGACACTGTCATTCAAATAATACCTTGCCTTCAAAAGAATTTTTGTGGTGGGCTCAGGAATGTCACCTAAACAAGGGACTCTCTGTGACCCGGCCAGAGGCGAGTCAGATTTTAACGACAGATGCCTCGGACATTGCTTGGGAGCTCATCTAAATGGAAAGTGGATACAAGACAAGTGGCCTGCCAGACTACAGCATCTACATATCAACATGAAGGAGATGTTAGCAGTCCAGTTTGCATTAATGGCTTTCAAGGAGTTACTTCTTCCAGGGCAGGTGTTGATTCTAACAGACAACACAACTGTCATGTGGTACATCAACAAGCAAGGGGAACACATTCTTATCCTCTATGCAGGCAAGCAATGATTTTATGGGAGACTGCGCTAAGCTTGCAACTAACTCTTCAGGCAAGGTTTCTGCCGGAGCACAGAACTCCTTAGCAGATGTGTTAAGCAGACAAATCATGGATCCCCACAGTGGAAACTGGATCTTCATGTATTTCAGAAATTGACAGTGTCATGGGGAACTCCAGACATAGATCTGTTCGCTTCTCCACTAAACCACCAGCTGCCAAAGTATTGCACAAAGGGGTTTCATCACACAGCTTGGAAAGTGGATGCTCTGTCTTTCAGTTGGAAAAACCTTCATGTGTATGCCTTTCCACCTCTGCCTCTTCTTCCAAAGGTACTATTAAAGGTCAGACAAGACAGGCCAAGGATGATTTTGATAGCTCCAGATTGGCCTCGGCAACACTGGTACCCACTACTACGGAGTCTGGCAAAGAAGCCTCCATGGCCTTTACCTCTGATTCCTCATCTGTTATCTCAGAAGGACGGTCATCTGCTCAATGTCAAGCTTCACTCTCTTCATCTAACAGCCTGGCATATTCTGTGTTGAAACACAGCAGGTCTCAACTTCCTCAACAAGTTTTAAATGTGATTATGGAAGCTAGAAGACCTAGTACAAGGAAAGTGTACATGAAAAATGGAAGAGATTTTTATTTTGGAGTACAGCAAAGAATTTGGAGATTTCTGAGCCTAATTTGAGTGTGGCTCTTCAATATCTTACTGAGTTATTGGACAAAGGTTTGTCCTTCTCTTCCATTAAGATTCATGCTGCAGCAATTTCAGCTCACTATGATTGTGACCCACCATTGTTTTCATCCTTTGTTCAAGCAGTTTCTTAGAGGGGCAAAGAATATAAGACCCCAATGAGCTCCTACTCCTGCTTGGGATCTCAATTTTGTGTTGGAAAAACTTACTCTACAACCTTTTGAGCCTGCTACTGCTGAATTGAAATATTTGTCCTGGAAGACTGCTTTTCTGTTGGCTATTACTTCTGCAAGAAGGGTGTCTGAGTTGCAGGCCCTTATGGCAGTAGAGCCCTTTTGATTTTCCATAAGGATAGGGTATCATTACGCACTAATCCTTCCTTTATGCCTAAGGTGGTTTCTAGTGTGGCTTTAAACCAAACTATTCATTTGCCTACTTTTATGCAGACCCCAAAATAAAGGGGAAAAGATTTTGCACACTTTAGATGTACACAGGCAATTGCGTTATTATTTAAGCAGGACTAAGGATTTTAGGCAGTCTCAGCAGTTGTTTGTTTCTTTTGCTTTGAGTTCGCAGGGCAAGCCTGTGTCAAAACAAACTATTTCTAGGTGGATTGGCTTTTGCATTGCATTTTGTTATTCCCATCATGGCAAGGAGATTCCAGCTGGGATTAGGCCTCATTCCACTAGGGCTACTGCCACTTCAACAGCATTTCTAAGGGGTGGCAACTAAGGATATTTTGGAAGCAGCTACTTGGAGTTCAGTGCATACTTTCTCTAAGCATTATCACCTTCCTATCTACTCTAAGTCTAGGGCTGGTTTTGCCACAGCTGTTTTGCAAGGCATGTTGTCAGCTCCTGCTTCTTTATGATTTGCCAGCCTCCCTTACCTCTGCTTTGGGATTCTACCCAATAGTAAGGACTGCAGCAATGGGGAAAAGAACATAGTACAGTTTTGTACCTACCATAAATGTAGATGTTCGAGGATCCCCATTGCTGCAGTCCAATTTACCCTCCCTCCTTCCCTCTGTGTTTAGGGGTGGTTGTGTAGGTGAGGTTACATGCTGATATTTTTGTATATATTCTTGTATATATTGTACATATTTTGGTGCAGGTATTTTGGGCCTTGTCTTTTAGGGTCTTCTGACATCTGGGGCAAGAAAAGACTGAGGATATGACGTCGGTCATGCGCATTAGTACCCTGACGTACTGACGTCAGTCTAATGCGCCCTGACCGACGTCAGCCATATACTCTGGTATTCGGGCCGACTGGACAGCGGACTACCCAATAGTAAGGACTGCAGCAATGGGGATCCTCGAACATCTACATTTATGGTAGGTACAAAACTGTACTTTAAGCACACCATGGCAAAACCTTCCACAGGGAGTAAAGGCTTACTCTACCAGGGCAGTGGCAGCCTCCAAAGCCTTCCTAAAGGGCCCAGACACTGCATCCATCCTGAAGATTCTGATGCAGAGGAATCCATCCTATCTGCATCTCGTCCTGAGGATTACTCTTTTGGAGAAACTTTGCATACTTTAAGGGAACATTTTCACTGGGAGAGTCAGGACTTTTCCGAATCAAAAAAGAGACTTAGGGATTTCCTTCTTCCTCAGCATAGGCCTTTGGCTATACCCCCTGTACTAGACATTGTGGATGATGTGTTTTCTGAATCAAGCATGGCTCCTGATTCCCTTCCTCCGGCTCCTAGTAAGCCAGACAGATATTATAGGGTTCCTGACTCCTACAAAATTCTATTCAAAAATCCTGCTGCTGATCCAGAGACTATTTGTCAGGGTCCCAAGGGTGTAAAGGCCTCTTCAGCCAAAAATCCTACCCCCTCTGATAGAGATTCCAGGGCACTGGATAGATAGGGAAAGAAGGTTTATACGTCGGCTACCTTTGCAATCAGAGCCTTAAACTGCCAGTTTCATATGCTTAAATATCAACAGCATGTTATGGGCTTACTGAAACAGAAAATTATGTTGATTTCTGATTGTGTGGAAATAGAGTTACAGGAATTATTGCATTCAGCAGAACAAGTTGGAAAGCATACTTTGCAATTTGTTTTTGATTCCTTGGAGGCCTCTTGCAGGGACGCAGTTACTGGATCTGATTAGAAGGCATGCCTGGCTCAAGGAGCAAAATCTGCCTGATCATGTTAAAGTTAAATTGTTGGATGCTCCCTTGAAGCATGATACTCTGGTAATAAGGCAGAAGAGGTTTTAAAGAAAATGGAAGATAAAGCTAAATCTATGCAAACTGTAAAAGATTTCTTGCATGTGCAGCCACCCAGGTTTAGTAGGCACTGGCCTACTAAAAACTGGTCCTTTCCTGTGTCCAACAGAACCACTGAAGGCAAATCCAGGTGCTCAAAAGGCTCCATATACCAATCACAGGATTCTTACAGGTCAAAGAAATGGGGTGCCGCCACCTCCTGGAGGAAACAAAGCACAATCCTAGAGTAAGCAGTCTCAATGACTTTCCTCTACCATCACCAAACACTTATCTTTTAGCGGGGGGGATAGCACTTTGTGCTCAAAATTGGCAGTTACCCAGGACAAGTGGGTATTGAACATAGTATCCCAGGGGTACAGATTTTATTTCCATACTTTGCCAATTCCAAACGGATGGCCAGATCTGCCACAAAATCAGTGGGCAGAGGCTCAGAAACAAGTTACGTCCCTCATGGATATGTGGGGTTATTCGGCCAGTGCCAGAAAAGGAAAAAGGACAAGGTTTTTATTCAAGACTTTTCCGGGTACCCAGAAAAGACGATTCTTGGCATCCAGTACTGGACTTGTCAATTTTGAACACGTTCCTGGACATTCCAAAATTCAAAATGCTGACTTTACAACAGCTACTGCCTATGCTGGGCATGAACGCTTGGTTAGTGACTCTAGATTTAAGAGGCATACCTGCATATCCCAATAAGGGAATCATGCAGAAGATACCTCCGCTTCAAGGCAGGTTTTTTGCATTACCAATTCTCTGCACTGCCCTTTGGCTTATCTACTGCACCCAGGGTCTTTACAAAGTGCCTGGCACCAGTAATTGCATTCTGCAGACGAAGCATACAAATTTATCTTTATCTGGACGACTGTCTCATTCAAGCAGAGGACAAAGCCACTTTTCTTCAACATCTGGCGTTTGTAAAAAAGCTTCTAACATGCCTAGGGTACACAATAAACGAAAAGAAATCCCAACTGGTACCCTCTCAAATAATTACATTCTTGGGTGCAAGCTTGAATACAACTGCCCAGATGGCTTACCTTGCACCAGACAAACAAAGGCAACTGACAATATATTTCAAACAAATGGCAACAAAAACCCAGTTATCTGCAAGACAAATTCTGCAGGCTTTGTGGTTCATGGCATCCTGCATTCTACTAATTCCATATGCGAGACTGCATATGAGGAAACTTCATTGGTACCTGAAATGTTTATGGAGCCAAAATTGTCACAGTCTGGAAACAATGATTCCTATCATTCCCTGCCTACAGCAGGAGTTTCTTTGGTGGGCAGAGACATGTCGCCAAAACAAGGGACTGTTTTTCTCTCTACCCCCTGCCACCCAAACCCTAACTACAGACTCATCAGACTATGCTTGGGGAGGCCCACATGGCAGGGAGATGCATTCAAGGCAAAAGGATCCCAAAACAAATGCATCTGCATATCAACCAGGAAGAGATGCTAGCTGTTCAGAATGCTCTGACAGCCTTCAAGGACTTACTTCATCCAGGACCACTACTAATAAAGACAGACAACACCATGGTTATGTGGTACATAAACAAGCAAGGGGATACACATTCCTACCGCCTTTGCAGACTAGCCATGACATTGTGGAACACGGCTTTGACTTACCAAATACATCTTCAAGCTCAATTCCTGCCAGGAACACACAATACTCTGGCAGACGACCTAAGCAGAAATCTTATGGACCCACACGAATGGAAACTGGATCCACAGATCTTCAGCATGTTAGCATGGAAATGGGGGAGCCCAGACATAGATCTATTTGCCTCTCCCCAAAATTATCAGCTGGACAAATTCTGTACAAGAATTCATCACAAAAAAGCATGGAAAGTGGATGCCATATCCTTCATTTGGAAAAAACTATCAGTCTATGCCTTTCCCCCTCCGCTTCTTCTCTCCAAGATCTTACTAAAAGTCAGACAGGAAAAAACAAAAATGATCCTAGTTGCTCCAGACTGGCCTCTGCAACACTGGTACCCACTTCTAAGGAACATGTCTCAGTTCCCCCCTTGGTACTTACCTCAGATATCTCATCTACTGTCTCAGCAGAACAATCAAATTCTGCACACTCAGCTCCAAACTCTGAACCTTGCTGCATGGCTGATTATTTAATTATTCAAACACCACCTCTCAGTAAATCTGTGATGGATGTCATTTTGGAAGCCAGAAGGCCCTTATGCTGATAAATGGAAGAGATTCTGTGCCTGGAACCAAGAACAAGGAACAGACACAGCAAAGCCCAATATTCCTCAAATTTTACAATATTTGACTGAGATGCTTGACAAGGGCCTGTCTTTTTCTTCAATAAAAATCCATACCTCTGCCATCTCATTTCTCATCCTCTGCTTAAACAGAATCTTAGGGGGGCCAAAAATTTAAGGCCTCCCAGAACATCTCCAACTCCTGCATGGGACCTCAATTTCGTACTGGAAAAACTTACCCTGCTTCCTTTTGAAACCGCAGCTACTGGGGATATAAAATTTCTATCTTGGAAAACAACTTTTCTGTTGGCAGTCACTTCAGAAAGAAGGGTTTCAGAACTACAGGCCCTCATGGCAGTGGAGGCTTTTATTATATTTTACCCGGACAGTGTGTCCCTCAGGACAAATCCATCTTTTATGCCTAAGGTGGTATCCAGTGTGGCTCTTAACCAGACCATTCATCTGCCAACATTTTACCCAAATCCGCAGAACAAGGGGGAGCGGATTCTGCATTCCTTGGATGTACACAGACAACTAAGATTCTACTTAAACAGGACCAGTCCTTTAAGAAAATCTGAGAAACTGCTGGTAGCATTTGCTGAAGGATCAGAGGGGAAGCCTATATCAAAGCAGACTATTTCTAAGTGGATAAGACACTGCATTCGTTTCTGCTATTTGCACCATGGTAAACCTATGCCCAAGGTGATCAGATCACATTCCACCAGGGCTACCTCCACTTCAGCAGCTTTTCTCAGAGGAGTTCCAACAAAAGACATTCTAGAAGCTGCTACTTGGAGCTCTGTTCATACCTTCACAAAGCATTATCCTTTGCCTCTCTTTTCCAAATTCAGGGCAGGCTTTGCCACTGCAGTCCTGCAGGGCCGTGTAGTCGCTCCTAATGCTGTTTAGTTTCATCCTCCCATCCATAGCTTCTACCTAAATGTAATGACTGCAACAGTGAAACATGAACATACTACAGTTGTGTGCACGTACCATAAATGTAGATGTTGGTGTATTCACTGTTGCAGTCCAGGTTACCCACCCACCATCCCCCTTTCTCTACCTTTCCTTTACATCACTACTCTCCAAAGCCTTTGTGGTGTATTTGCTTTTAGTTGAAGTTAAAGTTTGTTTCTAAAAGTGCATCATATGTATATATTTATTGTTTGTTTATATTTATATTTTTCCTCCCCATTTGGGGGGCACCTGACATCTGGGACAAGAAAAACTGAATAAAATGGCGTCTGCTGCGTGTTTTGTACCCCTGACGTCATGGAAGAGGAGACAGCAACCGACGCAGGACCCAAGACTTTGGAATTCAGGCCGACTGAGGGCAACCTGCCAGCAGATTACCCAAACATAATGATTGCAACAGTGAATATGCTCGAACATCTACATTTTTGCCAAGTGTACACAACTGTACTTTATTTGCTCCCAGTACCTTGGTTCCTTTGCCAGTTTTCTCCAGTAAATTCCAGCCCCCTGTTACCCATTGTCTGTATCCCTAGTTACAGTTATCCCTATTAGCAGAATCTCCTTCCTGCAGTCCCGTATTGGCTTAGATCTTCTTGTTTCACTGTTGCAGTCATTACATTTGGGTAATCTGCTTGCAGGTTGCCCTTAGTCAGCCTGATTAACAAAGTCTTGGGTCCTGCGTTGGTTGCTGTCCCTTCTTCCATGACGTCAGGGGTATAAAACATGCAGCCAACGCCATTTTATCAGTCTTTCTTACTGCACCTTGCCCGAAGCAGCAGCAGTTCGCAAGTGCCGGTCGGCCGACTCCTGAAATTTTGGTTTTTGAGTTTCAGAACCGAAGTCTTCCAACTTAAAGCCAAGTACCCCGTTGTCAATAAAAGTTAATAATTGCATTACTTGTGAAAAGCAAATACCTCACAAAGATTTTCATTCGTACTGTATTCCTTGCCTCGGCCCTGCACGATGTACCTTGCTGTCGGTTTTGTGCTTTATTTAATCAGTGTACTATCCGTCGTCGGTACATTTTTGCCTTTAAATATTTTGGTTCTCGGTTTAGTTATCCAGAAATGTCATCTGTTAGCATTCCAACTACCAAGATTCCTAAAAAACGCTAAGATAAGGACAGAGACAAGCCGCCAAGGTCCAAAACTGCTGACTGTTCTCCTAAGCCAGTCGGCAGTTCGCCAGTACTCAGTGAGGCGCTTTCGCAGCCCCTGATACCTGCTACTTTTGATTCGCAGGCCTCTACTGAGACCCATTCGGGGTCAGGTATGCCACGAGATACTTCAACTTTGGAACCCGTGTATGTCTCTACCTTGGATTGTCTGGAGCCGCTGTGCAGTCACCAGTTTCTGAGGGTGTATTCAGGCCTACCGACTTGGTATTAAACCGACACCGCCTTCTTTGCTAAGGCCTAAATCTCGATCTGTGTCTGAAAAAATGAAGTGCAGGCCGCATGTTTAGGCCCCTATGCCTAAAAAGCATATGATAAAAATGGCTGAAGATCTAATTACTCTAATCAGGGGTAGTCAACCACCCCCCTCTAAGAGGCCTAGGGCTGAGCTTGATTATGAATCTTCTATTCAGGATTCTGTTTCTTCTGATGACTTAGATTTGTCTGTACCTGCCTATAAGGATTCTGATGCAGAGGATTCCATTCCTTCTGCTTCTTCTCCTGAGGATTTCTCTTTTGGGGAAGCTTTACATGCTTTAAGGGAACATTTCCACTGGGAAAGCCAGGAACTTTCCGATTCTAAAAAGAGGCTTGGGGATTTCCTTCTTCCTCTGCATAGGCCTTTGGCTATACCTCCTGTACTAGACATTGTTGATGTGTTTTCCAAATCCAGTTTGACCCCTGATTCCCTGCCTCTGGCTCCAAGTAAACCTGATAGTTACTACAGGGTTCCTGAGTCCCACAAATTTTTTTCAAAAATCCTGTTGCAGATCCAGAAACTATTTCTCGGGGGCCCAATGGCATTAAGGCTTCTACTGCTAAAAATCTTACCCCTTCTGATGGAGATTCCATGACCCTGGATAGATGGGGTAAAAAGGTTTATACTTTGTAATCAGAGCCTTAAACTGTCAATTTCATATGTTAAAATATCAACAACATATTACCGGACTGCTTAAACAGAAAATGATGTTGATTCCTGACACTGTGGAAAATAAAGATTTACAGGATTTAATGCATTCTGCTGAACAGGTCGGAAAACGTACTTTGCAATGTGGTTTTGATTCTTTAGAGGCCTTTTTCAGGGCTGCTGTTACTGGGTCTGTGCTTAGAAGGCATGCTTGGCTTAAGGAGCAATCTTTGCCTGATCATGTTAAAGATAAACTGTTGGATGTTCCCTTACATCAGGATCGCCTGTTTGGCAATAAGGCTGAAGAAGTTTTTAAAAAGATGGAAGATGAAGCTAAATCTATGCAAACTGTTAAAGATTTTTTTACAAGTGCAACCTCCAAGATTTAGTAGGCACTGGCCTACTAAGAATTGGTCCTTTCCAGATCTTCTCAAGCCAAACCCAGACATGGCAAAAAACCCAGGTTTCAGTCCCAAGGGTCTCTCAGAACTAAGCAGTGGGGGGCCTTCACTTCCAAATCTGTAAATAAGACACCCCTCTATGGTAAACGGTCTCAATGACTTTCCTTTAAAATTTCCAAGCACTTATCTTTTGACCGCCCCTTTGAGGGGAAAGATTGCTCTTCATGCAAACACCTGGGAACTCATAACCCAGGACAAATGTGTTTTAAATGTAGTGTCCCAGGGATACAGATTTCATTTCCACACGTTGCCAACACCAAACGGGTGGCCAGACCTGCCTCCAAACCAGTGGGCAGAGGCTCAAAAACAGGTTAATTCCCTCTTAAACTTGGGGGCTATTCAGCTGGTGCCAGAAGAGGAAAAGGGACAAGGTTTCTATTCCAGGTTCTTTCTGGTACCCAGAAAAGACAAATCATGGTGTCCAATCCTGGACTTGTCTACTCTAAACACCTTTCTGGAGATTCCAGAATTCAAGATGCTGACTCTTCAACAATTACTTCCTATGCTAGGCAAAGATGCCTGGTTGGCAACTCGACTTAAAAGAAGCATACCTGCACATCCCAATCAGGGAATCTTGCAGAAGATACCTACGCTTCAAAGCAGGCTACTTGCATTATCAGTTCTCTGCACTGCCCTTTGGCTTGTCTACTGCGCCCAGGGTATTAAAGTGCCTGGCTCCAGTTATTGCATTTTGCAGGCAAAGAAATATTCAAATCTATCCATAACTGGACGATTGTCTAATTCAGGCAGAAAACCAAGGGCATACTGTTAAATCTGGCGTTTGTAAAAAGGGTTCTAATTTGTCTGGGGTACACCGTAAACAAAAAGAAATCACAACTGATACCCTGTCAACAGATTACATTCCTGGGTGCAAGCTTAAATACAGCTGTCCAGATGGCCTTCCTCACGCCAGAAAAACAAATTCATTTGGTAACTTACTTCAAACATGTGGCCACGGAAGCCCTGCTATCTGCAAGACAAATACTGCAAGCCTTGGGGTTCATAGCCTTCTGCATTCTAATTCCATATGCAAGACTGCATATGAGGAAACTGACTGCAGTGGTATCTAAAAAGTCTATGGAGTCAACATTGTCACAGCCTGGAAACAATGATTCCTGTCATACCTTGCCTATGCCTGGAGTTCCTATGGTGGGCACAGGCCTGCCACCAAAACAAGGGTCTTCCATTCATACTACCTCCTGCCGCCCAAACTCTACAAATGCTTCAGACTACGCATGGGGGGGGCTCACCTGGCAGGAAAGTGCATTCAGGACAAATGGAATCCAAATCAAGTGCACCTACACATCAATCAAAAAGAAGTGCTAGCTGTACAGAATGCTCTGACAGCCTTTAAGGACTACATTCTTCCAGGACAACTAATGGTAAAGAGAGACAACACCACAGTTATGTGGTAAATAAACAAGCGGGGGGGGTACGCATTCCTACCCCCTCTGCATACTAGCCATGGCATTATGGAATACAGCCTTGAGCTACCAAGTGCATGTACAGACTAAGCAGAAATCTTATGGACCCACACGAGTGGAAACTGGAACCACGAATTTTCAACATGTTGACAAGCGAATGGGGGAGCCCAGACATAGATCTTTTTGCCTCCCCCCAGAACTACTAGTTGGACAAATTTTGCACAAGGATTCCACACAAGCCTGGAAAGTGGATGCTCTGTCCTTCAGCTGGAAAAACCCATCAGTCTACGCCTTTCCCCCTCTGCCTCTGCTCTCCAAAGTTCTACTAAAAGTCAAACAAGACAAACCAAGGATAATTTTGATTGCTCCAGACTGGCCGCGCCAACACTGGTACCTCCTCCTGCGCAGTGTGTCGCAACTAACTCCATGGTGCCTGCCTCAGACCCCTTCCCTGCTGTCTTAGCAGGAGAGCCAAATTCTTCACCCTCAGCTTCCAACATTGAACCTTGCAGCCTGGCTAATCGCTTAATTTCACCCTTCTCATCCCTCAGCAAACCTAAGATGGATGTCATCTTGGAGACAAGGAGACCTAGTTCTAGAAAATCTTATGCTGACAAGTGGAAAAGATTCTGTGCTTGGAACCAATCTTTAGGAATGAGTACAACAGTGCCCAATTTACCTCAGGTTTTGCAATATTTAACTGAGATTTCCCACAGGGGCCTGTCTTTTTCCACCATTAAAATCCACGCTTCTGCTATTTCAGCTCATTATAACACAGAACCTCCCCTCTTTTCTCATCCGCTGCTCAAGCAGTATCTCGGAGGGCAAAAAACTTGAGACCACCCAGGAGACCTCCTACCCCTTCCTGGGACCTTAACTTTGTTTTTGAGGCACTCACTCTACCGCCTTTCGAGCCAGCTGCTACTGCTGATTTAAAATTTCTTTCTTGGAAAACAGCCTTCCTTTTAGCAATCACTTCAGCTAGAGGGATATCTGAATTGCAGGCCCTTATGGCAGTGGAGCCTTTCATCATCTTTCATGCGGACAGGGGATCTCTGAGGACCAATCCATCCTTCATGCCCAAGGTGGTTTCCAGTGTGGCTCTTAAGTCCATTCATTTGCCAACCTTCTTTCCCAATCCATCGAACAAAGGGGAACGGATTCTGCATTCTTTGGATGTGCACAAACAACTTAGATTCTACTTGGACAGGACTAAGCCACTAAGAAAATCTGAACTGCTGGTAGCATTTGCTGCAGGAGCAGAGGGGAAGGCTATTTCAAATCAAACCATTTCTACTAGACTAATGACCACAAGGGCCTTTTTAAGCCTAGCCATGCATCCTGAATCTCTGACACGTTCTGACACCCTTGATAAGTGTAAGCATGGGCCTGGGAGATGAACCATTTACAGGTTACCTGTTTGCATTAGAGACATAGATGCCAAATTATAAAAACACAAATTATTATTCCAGGAATAAAAGTTCAAAGGTGGATATTCCAGGGTGACTCTCTGTCACTGCTGTTCTTTTGTCTTGCCCTTTATCCATTAAGCTGTCTACTTAACAGATTAGGTTATGTTACAATTGGGCTCCAAGAAAACAACAAAATGTAAAGACTTCTCATCTTCTCTTCACAGATGATTTAAAACTGTATAGTTGATCAGATGAGTAAATGAAAGCATAACTGCAAGTGGTCAAAACTTTTTCAGATGATATAAGAATATAATTTGGTTTTGATAAATGTACAAAACAACCTTTAATGCAAGAAAGCTGCAGCAGCAAGTAAACATCAGTTTGGGACAAGAATGTGATATAAAAGAACTTGAGCAAAACTGAGTATAAATACCTGAGAACTGATGAAGGATCAACAATAAAACATGAACAAATGCAAATAAAACTTAGTAAGAAATATTTTAGAAGACTTAAATTAATACTGACATCTAGGAACAACGTCCAAGCTATAAACCAATTTGCTCTTCCTTTCCTAACGTACAGTTTTGGAGTGACTGACTGACCCCAAAAATTGTTGGATAAGATGGACAGGAAAACAAGAAGGATGCTTCATGCTCATCAAATGATTTATAAAACTCAGTGCATACCAAGACTATATATTCCCCTTTGTGAAGGAGTGATGAGTCTCTTTGAAACTGATTACATGAACAGATCTATAATAATGTGACTGCATACATATCTCCTGACCTCACAAGACCCAAATGTAGTGAAGGTTTTGAAACATGAGGAGAATAAGTCTAAGATGATTTCCCTGCTTAGTTTAGCAGAAGCATATTGGTGTTAAGCGGGAATGGAAATCAAGTAGATAAAAATCAGGCAGCAACTGAATGTGCCAAAAACAAATTAAGAATATAAGGTGAAGGATCAGATAGATGAGAAGACAATAAATGTGGAAAATGCACAAATATAGTTGTAAGTACAGGAAACTCTTGGAACAACCTCATGTTGATCAGGATCAAACACAGGAATGGTTAAGGAGAGGTGAATTTAAACCAAAAGATGAAAGGTTAATATTGGCAGCTCAAGACAGTAGACTACATATACGTTGAGAGGTTCCTAACCAAGAGGATTACTGGCCTCAAACAGTTGCCCTATGCAGCATGACTGAAAAAGCTAAGACTGTTCTCTGTTGCATACCGCTTTCTCAGAGGCGATCTCTGTCTAACGTACAGAGCCATGTCCAACCCAGAATTGTTGAACATGCTCCATCTTAGCAAAACCAAATCTACTCGAGCTACACGCTCTAGGGATATAAACCTCAACACAACAATGAATAGAACATGCTGGAGGGACAGATTCCCTTCGCAGAGGCTTTCCTTACTATGGAACAGGGTCCTGCTCTACATAAGACAGAGCCCCTCACTATCACTCTTCAAGAGGAACCTTGATGAGTGGATGGGAAACAGAAAGTTCACACCGGGGATCACACCAACAGCACTACTAGATAGGGGCCAAGGGTACTAGCTGCTAGTACAAGGGTCTATGGAACTACTAAAGGGGCGGTGAATACCGCACAACGTGGCTGGGCTAATATATGCCTTCGGGCAGATAGCCCAGTACCAACCTATGAACCTATGAACCTAAGCCGTTGCATTTATTTCCGCTGTAAGCACCATGGAAAAAAACTATCCCCCAGGGGATCAGATCTCACTCCACCAGGGCTGCATCTACTTCTACAGCCTTTCTCAGAGGTGTTCCCACCAGGGACATCCCAGAAGCTGCTACCTGGAGCTCTGTACATACTTTCACCAAGCATTATCATTTGCCAATTTTCTCTAAATCCAGAGCTGGCTTTGCCACTGCTGTCTTGCAGGACCTTTTAGCTGGCCCTAATGCTGTTTAATCTCCTTCTCCCAACCATAGCTTTCGGAATCTACCCAAATGTAATGACTGCAACAGTGAAACACTAAAAGCATAGTATAGTTGTGTACACTTACCATAAATGTAGATGTTAGTGTATTCACTGTTGCAGTCCTGGTTACCCTCCCTCCAGCCCCCGGACTTCTTTTGTCTATACCTCTATTCTTGTTCACTATGCTTGAAGCTTTCTGGTGTTCTTGTTCACTATGCTTGAAGCTTTCTGGTGTATTTGCGTTTTGATAGAGGTTTAACCATGTATATAATTGCTTCCCATTATGGTGGCACCTGACATCTGGGGCAAGAAAAACTGATAAAATGGAAACTGCATATTTTATACCCCTAATGACCTGACATCATGGAAGAAGGAAGATCAACCGACGCAGGACACAAGACTTTAATCAGGCTGACTGGGGGCAACCTGCCAGCAGATTACCCAAATGTAATGACTGCAACAATGAATACACTCTAACATCTACATTTATGGTAAGTGTACACGACTGTACTTTCTTGGAATACTTTCTGCTACTTTGACTATAGTACTCTGTATGATTATTGTTATTCTCCTTGAAGGTCTGCATCCAAAATCCCAATCTCTCCTTGTTTCTTGAGCTCCCCCCATTTCATCATCATCCCTTTCCACTTTGAATTATAGGTTTATGTGTGTACTGTGTAGTATCCCTTTTTATTGAGTGGATCTATGTTTACTCAGCACATGGTCAGCTCAGCAAACCTCTATTCATCAAACGTAAAACAGCGAATGTTCAGTCGACTGTTAGTTGCCCAGTACCATGAAATTTGCTCTTTTTCCTACTGTAGTGCTATCACTGAGTTGATATGTATAAGAAGGGGGGTGCAGCCTCCCACCTGGGTGGATTGATATACTGCAATGTGTGTGGCGGTCAGAATGTTCAACTGTCTCTGTTCCCAGTGTGAAACATTCGCTGATTGAACATTTGCTGTTTTACGGTCAGTGAATGGAGGTTTGTTGACCATTTGGTAAGTAAACGTAGATCCAAACTGGTCAATCCCAAACCACCTTGTTCTGTTGGAAGAATCAGCTTATCCCACTTGACTCTTGCCATCTTCCCCTCCCAGATAAAATCCTTCAGCTTTCTATTGCTTTCCACAACTTCTGTGGTTAATAAAAATATGCCTGACCTGTGTACAAGACTAAAGGGCCTGTAAACATTAATTGCTTGTACATTGCTATCTATATCCATATAACAGCATTTCCAATTTCTTCGTTTTTGTATTGTCTTTTTAGTCTCTTCCCACATATCCTTAGCCGCCACACCAGAATCATTTTTAATCCATACTCCTAGATACTTCATTTTATCATGTCTCCATAAATATGGATATTGCTGAACCATTTTGTGTGGGTACATAATTTTTTTGTATCCCCACAAGATTTTAAACTGTGTTGCACAACACTGTAGTGTCCTTTTCTGGTTTATCATGTATAATTGTCTGCAAGTAGTGGTAGCTTTTCTTGAGTGTACCATAGGAATTATTATAGCCTTGAATTTCTGAGTCCCTTATTTTCTTTGCCAGTGGTTCTAAATGTAATGCAAATAAAGGGAAAGAGGACATTCCTGCCTGGTTTCTCTGCTCAAGCAGAACTTTAGAGAAGAATCCACTCAGTTTAATTTTCGCCTCTGATCCTTCCTATATTCTCCTAATCAGTTTTTTTCAGGAAATGCAAATGTTTCCATTGCCCTGCTTATAAAGTCTGTGCTTACTTTGTCAGATGCTGTCTCTGCATCAAGGCCCACCAGTAACAGTGATTTTCTTGCATTCTGCTCCCCTCTGGATCGTCAATGTTCTGTTAATGTCAAATGTGTGCATCCCCTCCTCAAAACCACATTGATCCATATCTGTCAATTTTGGCATCACTGTTAGTCATTCTTTTATCCATTGTAGACATAAACCGTTTGTAGTCATGGTTTAGTATTGAAATGGCCATGTGTGAAGCTTGATCTGATAGATCTTTACCCTCTTTAGGTGTTACGGCTACCACCAACACTTTAAGTATGTTAGTGCTGCTTTTCTTAAAATAGTGTTAAAAACTTCCAGACCTTTGTCAGTCCCCCCACCCCACCCCCACCCCTTAGCTTCCAAACTTCCACAAGAGTACCATCTATTCCTGGGGGCTTTCCTGTAGATTGGTTATACTTCACAATGTTTATCTCATCTCTTCTTATCCTTTTAGTAATTGAGCCTGGTCTACCTCTAAGCTTAGCATATTTAATTCTTACATAAACATTTCCAGTTGTACCTTTTTTGATTTTCCATACTTCACTGATTTATATAGACTTCATAGAATTTCCAAAATATTTCTAATACTTCTACAAGATATTTCATATTTGTTGTTGAAGGCTCCCTAAGCTTGGGCAACGGCCCTTTCTACTTTCTTTTGCCTGAGTCGTTGTGGAAGGTGTCTCCAATAGACTGGAGGAGAAAAGCCTTCATATGTCCCATGACAGCCAAAATAAGGCTGGTAAAAGAAAAGGGCAAGTTTAGTGGAGCATGTCAAGCAAAAACAAAAGAGCCTGTCGAGACCAACTCCAGAGGAGGTTGCCATGGCTCAGCCTGGCTGTCCCCCAGTAAAAAAAGAAAAAAGTACTGTCCCTTTCCCTGCCTTCCATCTTCCTTCCTTCTCTATGGGAAGAAGGTTGCCTGGCCTTTATCTGGAATTCGAAAACAAGGCTAGTAATCCCTAAGGGGTTTACAACAAGATTGCAAGTTATAGTTTTTAAATTGCCCAGAGTGCATTGGAATCCCATCTTTTCCAAGAAACCAAATTTCTCAAGTGCCTTCCCTTAACTCCTGGAGCAAGAGGCTGTAGAGAATACCCAAGGATGAAGAAAACATGGGCCTCAGTATTAGTTGTTTTGCTAACAAAAGAGAGCATATGGAAGGCTCATTCTATATCTTGTCTACTTAAATATTTAATTTAAAAATTTTAAAATGCTGATTCTTCCAGGCTCTGTGAAATATTCCTACTGATCACTCCAGACCTGAGAGATGTTTACCTGCATATGCACATTGCCAAGAACAGCTACAGATGTTTGTTCCACTTTTGCAATAGTAATCTTTTTGATTTCTTGTCATGGAAAGTCCTTGGTCAGCCTAAATGCCAGAGAATTTTTTTTCCTGCCTGATGGCAAGATGTCCATGGATAAAGAGCTGTCGGCCTGCTCCATTTCTTCATTTCATTCTTACTGTCATGTCAGTCCCATCCTTTGTCCAGTATGTTGGTCAGTCTGAAGCCAGGGATAGAACATTTTAAACCAAGTGCCCAAGTGAGGTACGTCTAATGAAATAACAGCATAAGCAGTAGAAAAGATAGATGTCGGCGTCTGTATTGAGTATGAATGCAGGTCCTTCACCCAGATTTGCCTGAAGCACAACATGCCCAGTTGTCCCTGGTTCAAGCATTTTAAGGGGATCCACATGACTTTGAACTTTACCCAGAGTTGCTTTGCAGAGGTGGGTCTTATCGGTATGAAGTCCAATCTCTTTTCAACAGAGTGTCCAGTTTTCCTAGGTGCTTCCTTGAGCACCGACTTTCAGAAAGCTTTCTTACCAGAGGGCACAATACTTTTAGTGACTCTTAATGACAAATGTTTCAGAAAAGGGGGATTAGTGTCATGAAATTTCTCAGTGTTGGGCTTCATGGATTCATGCATCCTGATAGTGCCCAACTGCTCATAAGAAATGGTACCAAATTTACTTTCTCCCCTGCATAAAGATTTCTTGGTGTACAGGACAGCTTTGGTTCTCATCTGGGAGTGCCTTTCAAAGCACCACAGCCTAGCCAGACACTGAGCACAGATTCTTCTGGGCTTTCTTTGGGAGCCTCATGTGGAACCCCCTTAGCACAGGGTAGCCGTAACCAGTATATGAAGCAAGTACACCCAAATATAAATTATACTGGAATGGATTTTGAGTGCACTAGCCAGGCATGTAGTTTATCTAGTGTATTAAAATGTAAGACATTTAATTGCAGTTTATACTTTACAGAAAATTACTTGTTTATAAATTTTTATTGAGGGGGGTGTTAAATGGCATCTCTTCGCTTTATTGCCTTGTGATGTCATTGGCTTTTTTGCCATAGGTCATCTTTGGCAGCAAAGTAAATTTCACTGTTTTTCACTAAAAGGTATATAGTTCAAAAAATGACTTTGTAACTTTTAGTATGGTTCTGTGTTGATGCTGCGGAAGTATGGGGGTATCACTTAAGTTATTTGCACTTCTTCTGTATACAGAAATTCAAAGAAATCTGCAAAACCATTCTTGCCTCCAGCTTATGATTCGGAGGAGGAGGAGGACTGCAGGCCAATGTCTTATGATGAGAAGCGACAGTTGAGTCTGGACATTAATAAACTACCAGGTGAAAAACTTGGTAGGGTTGTGCACATTATACAATCAAGGGAGCCGTCACTTCAGGATTCCAATCCAGAGGAGATTGAGATAGACTTTGAAACATTAAAACCATCAACCTTGAGGGAGCTGGAGCGATATGTGATGTCTTGTTTACGGAAAAAGCCCAGAAAACCTTACAGTAAGTTTACCATTGTGTTTTTTAAGCTTTTTGTTGTGCCAGGAATGGAAGTACAGTGAAATAGTATATATAATATAATCTGCTTTACAATGTCTTTGTAATTGAGAAAGCCCTCTGGACACGTGTCCCTTTTCAAGGTAGACTTAGGAACTGTTGCTGGTTAGGTGACTTGCTGAGAGTCTACAGTGGACAAATGAATATGGAAAGGTATCAACCTTGGTACCCTTGACTACAAGAACCAGCATAATGGCCCAAAGCCTCAATCCCTTGCTAACTGCCAAATGTATTCTTTCTAGCTTTAGTTTGTTTGCCTTTTACATCTCAGCTTGCCCATTGAGTGAGACTGATCAGACAATGAAGTGTCTGGGTTTGAAGTCCACCTTTTTGGGTTCTTTTGTAAGACACCATTGTAATAAGCATGTGTACATGCATGTTTTCACATATGTAGGTTTACTTCACTGTTGTCAAATCATCAGTTCTTGGACAGAGTGAAGTGCCTTAAAGTCATTGAGAATACTGTTGAGTGCTGGAGATGTAGATAGAAGGAAGATGGTGTATATGGGCTTGGGATTCTAATACTAGAACTTTTGCATATAACAAAAGTGTTGGTATTAGTTCTCGGAGTGTGTGTGCATTGTTTACCAGTTAGGGTTAGATCAAGGGCTAGGGAAGATTATATATTGCATTGCTAGAGTGTATTGCCCATTCCTGCTAAGGAATGCTAACCCTAACCCCATCCCTACTCTTTACCGTGGAAAACCCCTTTCCTTAGTACTGTCACTGTTCAGGCAGTGTCTGAATTTAGTAGTAGAGTTTTGTTTAAGCTATTTCAGAAGGAATTTTGTCATTTTAGTCTCTTGTTTCTGTGTTGGGTTTTTTGGTAAGCAGATTTTTGAAATGCCTGCATCAAGTTACCCATTTGTGTATTTCTGCAGTCAGCATCTCCCCCATCCCCACACCCTTTGGTCATACTTTCAGTGGGCCTCCCCAGTAGTGTCTGAACAAAAATTTTCTGACATTGGTAATTTTATTCATCTTTTTAAAGACTTCATTCTCCAGTAATTTCTAACTGGAATCACTTTAGATTCTTGGTAAAATGTAGATTAAGTAGTCTTAATATGTTCTTAGTGTTTCACTTTTGCAGTCATCAACCTGTGGGTTATCCCTGCTGTGGTAGCCCTCGGCCGGCCCAAATACCAGAGTCTGTGTTTTTCTGCGTTGGCTGCAGTCACCTGTAGTCTCTGATGTCAGGTCGTCAGTGCTATAAAGGAAAGCAGCCGACATCCTTACATCAGTCTTTCTTCCCATGGAGCCCGTAGCAGAAGCAGATGTCCTTCAAGGATGCATCTGCAGTCCTAACATATGGGTTGTCCTGCCTCAGGCAGCCCTTCGGTCGGCCGGATTCCAAGTCTGGGTCTGGCCTCGGCTGATGTCGCACTTCACCCGACGTCATAGCTGCTGTTTATTGGGTATAAAGGCATCAGCCGACGCCATTTTCCTCAGTCTTTCTTGCCGCGTGGTGCCCGAAGCAGAAGCTGTTCGCAAGTGCCGGTCGGTCAGATCGAGATTTCTACTACCGAAGACTTCTAAAAAGCTAAGTACCCCGTTGGGGACTCTTTCTTGCCTCAGCCGATGTCAGAAAAAGTAAATAATTGTTTAACTTGTGGGAAACAAATACCTCATAAGGATTTCCACTCTTATTGCCTTCCTTGCTTAGGCCCAGACCACGACGTATCAGCTTGTCTAGCCTGTGCTTCCTTCAACCGACGGACGCTTAGACGTCGGTCGGAGTTTGCAGAGGAGTTTTTTTTTTGTCCCGCGTTTGCTTACAAAATGCCGTCAGAGACTCCGACTACACAAATAGCTAAAAAGCGCAAGGAAAAGGACCGACACTCGTGGTCCGCAGTTTCGGCTGAAACCGCGGTTAGGCCAACCGCGCGTGTCTCGGTTTCGGCTGAAAGAGTCCTCGGTTCTTCCTTCGGCCGAAAGCATGCCTCCTATAGCCGAGGCCTCACAGACAATGGTTGAATCTGCTACTGATATTACTGCTACAGAAGCAGGCTCCCAGGATTTGTCGGATACTATTCCTTTAGACATATCTACCCCTGCACGTGGGGCTGCTAGACCCCCTGCTTCTTTGTCCATCAAGGCTTTTGCCAGGGCTAAAGCAGCTAAATCTTTTAAGGCCTTACCTGCTAAAACTACCCCACATAGGCCTACCTGTAGTTCACAAATACTCAGCCTGGCTGAGGATCTCATTTCTTTGATCAGGGGATCACAACCTCACCCAGACAGGGCCTCTCAGCCCCCTTCAGATAAGAGGCCTAGGACTGAACCCCCGGAACCTGTCTCTACACACTATTCCTCGAGGACTCGGACATTACTGACCTTCAGGAAGGCCCATACTCTCCTTATGAGGACTCTGATGCAGAAGACTCCATTCCTTCTGCTTCTCCTCCTGAGGAATTTTCTTTTGGGGAAACCTTACATGCTATGAGGGAGCATTTCCAGTGGCAGGGCCAGGATTTTTCAGATTCAAGGAAAAGGCTAAGGACCTTCTTACACTTACCACAGCATAGGCCTTTAGCCATTCCTCCAGTACTAACAGTAGTTGACGATGCATTTAATGATGCCTGTACTGCTCCTGATTCCCTTCCTCCGGCCCCTGCCAAGCCTGACAGATATTACAGGGTCCCGGACACACACTACCATTTGTATAAGGCTCCTGTTGCAGATCCAGAAACCATTTCACAGGGCCCGAAAGGTGTGGCAGCTGCTTCTGCCAAAAACCCTCTTCCCTCTGATAGGGAATCTAGAGCATTAGAGATGGGGTAAAAAGGTTTATACTTCTGCTGCTCTTTCGGCTAGGGCCTTAAACTGTCAATTTCACATGATTCAATATCAGGAATTTTTGTTAGACCAGCTAAATAAAAAAGTTTCCTTTCCTGAACCTATACACCGCAAGTCTCTTCAGGATTTGGTACATAACTCTCAGCAGGTCAGTAACCATTTCTTAAAATGTGGCTATGATGCACTGGAGGCTTCCTTTAGATCAGCTATGACTGGAACAGTGATTCGAAGACATGCATGGTTAAAAGAACAGTCCTTACCAGATCATGTTAAATCAAAACTCCTAGATGCTCCCATGGAGAAACAAAGTTTGTTTGGCTCCCCTGCACAGGAGGTTCTGAAGAAGGTAGAAGAAAAAGCAAAATCTGTCCAAACAGTCAAGGATTTCTTACAGGTCCAACCTCCGAGGTTTAGCAGAAATTGGCCTTCGAAGAATTGGTCTTTTCCAGACAACTCCAGAGCACAGAGAGGCAGAAATAGACGCCCAAGAGGCAGAAATCAAGCTAGGGGTGCCTACAAGGGACGTCAGTGGCAACCTGCCAACCAGAGAAGTACCGCCACAGATTCAACTACAACCACTTCCACTGGACAAACACAATGACTTGGCTCTGATACCGCCTACCAGGGAACAACTGGAAGCTCCTTTGGGCGGAAAGCTAGCCTTATTTTCAGACAACTAGCATTACATTACAGGAGACAAATGGACTTTGCAAACAATAGACAAGGGCTACAGGTTTCACTTCCACACTCTACCAAAAAAGAGGGGAATGCCAAACCTACCACCAAGCCAAAAAACAGATGCTCTAAAACAAATCAACAACTTACTAGAGATAAGAGCTATAGAAAAGGTGCCACCTATGGAACAAGGCCAAGGTTTTTACTCCAGGCTTTTCCTGGTACCAAGAAAAGAAAATCAATGGAGACCTATTCTCGACTTGTCCACACTGAACACATACCTCATTGTTCCAAAATTCAAAATGATGACCCTCCAGCAGCTTCTTCCCATGCTGGGCAAGGAGTCTTGGCTGGTGACTCTAGATCTCAAGGAGGCATACCTGCACGTCCCTATACGACCAGATTGCAGAAGATACCTCAGATTTCTTGCAGGATCAGAGCATTATCAATTCTCAGCATTGCCCTTTGGCTTATCTACTGCGCCCAGAGTATTCACGAAATGCCTGGCATCAGTAATTGCTCATTGCAGGCTCCAGGGAATTCAAATTTACCCATACCTGGACGACTGCCTATTACAAGCGGACAACAAGGCACAATTAACAAAAGATTTGAAAAATGTCATACAACTGTTACAAGCCTTGGGATACACCGTCAACATGCAGAAGTCAAGACTAGTACCTTCCCAGAGGATAACATTCTTGGGGGCAGATCTGGACACATCAACTCAGATGGCCTTTCTCACAGAAGAAAAACAAAAGCAACTACCAGGCTATTTCATGTCGTTAACAAAACAAACTCAGCTTACTGCAAGGAAAGTCCTGCAGGCCCTGGGTTACATGGCATCCTGCATAATATTGATTCCGCATGCCAGGCTACATATGAGAAAGTTACAGTGGTACCTAAGGAATGTATGGTCTCAACACCAGCACAGTCTAGAAAACCAGATTCCAATAATTCCATGCCTGAAGCAAGAATTCCTGTGGTGGGCTCAGGCCTGCCAGTTGAACAGAGGCTTACCTTTCCACAAACCACATCCAAGCCAGACCATCACCACGGACGCCTCAGACCTAGGATGGGGGGCTCACATGGTGGACAAGTGTATACAAGGCCTATGGACCCAAGACCAGCTGAATCTACACATAAATCTAAAGGAGATGCTGGCAGTGAAATATGCGATCCAGGCATTCAGACCACTCAACAGGGTCATCTGCTGATAAGGATGGACAACACCACAGTCATGTGGTACATCAACAAACAAGGAGGTACACATTCATATCCTCTATGCCGGATGGCAATGGACCTGTGGAATGTGGCCCTGAACCTCAACATTCAACTTCAGGCCAGATTTGTACCAGGAAAAGAAAATTCTCTAGCAGACACCTTAAGCAGAACTACCACGGATGCTCACGAATGGATGCTGCATCCAGATATTTTCAAAGCCATAACAGAGAAATGGGGACTACCACAGATAGACCTGTTTGCCTCCCCACACAATCACCAATTGAAAAAATTCTGCACAAGAACATACCACCCACTTGCTTGGAGGGTGGACTCACTTTCCTTCAGCTGGAAAAACCTGACAGCATATGCATTTCCACCTCTTCCCTTGATGTACAAAGTTCTACTGAAGATCAAAGAGGATCAACCAAGGGTAATTCTGATAGCTCCAGACTGGCCGAGGCAACATTTGTACCCGCTACTGAAAAGCATGTCTCGGACACACGCATGGCATCTACCTCTAAGTCCCTTACTGCTAACACAGGACAACTACAGGATCCTACATCCAAACTTGAAAACACTGCAGCTAGCTGCTTGGAATATTGTATAAACCAAAATAACCCTGATTTATCTCAGAGGGTTAAGGACATTATCCTGGAGGCACGCAGACCCTCCACAAGGAAGACTTATTCAGCCAAGTGGAAAAGATCCCTCATTTGGAGTGCAGCAAAGGGAGAAAATGTCTCTGTGGCAAACATAGCACTCATCCTGGAATACTTAGCAGAGCTGTTCCATAATGGCCTGTCTTACTCCTCCATTAAGATTCATGCATCAGCAATTTCAGCAGAATACAACTTGAATCCTCCTATTTTCTCTCATCTTCTACTCAGGCAGTTCTTGAGAGGAATCAAAAATGTAAAGCCTCCAAGGAAACCACCTTTACCTACTTGGGATCTCAACTTTGTGCTGGAAAAGTTAACTCTCCCCCCTTTTGAACCAGCAGCAACAGCAGAATTACAATTCCTGTCTTGGAAAACTGCTTTCCTACTAGCAATCACTTCAGCAAGAAGGGTTTCTGAGCTACAGGCATTAATGGCAGTACAACCCTTCCTTATCTTCCATCAGGACAGAGTCTCTCTGAGAACCAACCCTACCTTTCTGCCAAAAGTGGTCTCCAGAGTATCATTGAACCAATCGATTCATTTACCTACATTCTTCCCCAACCCACAGAACAAGGGGGAAAGACTGCTACATACCTTGGATGTGCACAGACAATTGCGCTACTATCTGGACAGAACTAAGACCAGCAGAAAAACTGACCAGCTTTTGGTAGCATATGCAACAGGAATGCAAGGAAAAGCAATTTCAAAACAGACAATCTCGAAATGGATAGGAAATTGCATTTGTTTTTGTTACTCTTTTCATGGAAAGACATCTCCTGATAATATCAGACCTCACTCCACAAGAGCTACAGCCACCACTACAGCTTTCCTACGAGGAGTGGCTACCAAAGACATTTTAGAAGCTGCTTACCTGGAGCTCCGTGCATACATTTGCCAAGCATTGCAATCTTCCTTTATACTCTAGATCCCGAGCAGGTTTTGCAACTGCTGTTTTGCAAGGGATCTTAACTGCACCATCTTTATCTTAGTACCTCCTTCCCCAGTTTGGCTATGGTGTTCTACCCATATGTTAGGACTGCAGATGCATCCTTGAAGGACATAGTACAGTTTTGTACCTACCATAAATGTAGATGTCCGAGAGGTATGCATCTGCAGTCAGGATTACCCACCCTCCTTCCCCTCTGTGGTACTCCTAGGGTATTTACCCATCTTTTAGCTAGCTGGGGGAATCTGTTATGGTGTATTTGTTTGTATATATAGATCTATATTTGTTTATATTGTTGCTCTCCACTGTTTGGAATTATTGCATTTATCCAAATTTAGCCTTACTAGAGGGCACCTGGCATCTGGGGCAAGAAACACTGAGGAAAATGGCGTTGGCTGATGCCTTTATACCCAATAAACAGCAGCTATGACGTCGGGTGAAGTGCGACATCAGCCGAGGCCAGACCCAGACTTTGGAATCCGGCCGACCGAAGGGCTGCCTGAGGCAGGACAACCCATATGTTAGGACTGCAGATGCATACCTCTCGGACATCTACATTTATGGTAGGTACAAAACTGTACTTTCGCATGAGTGGGTCACTACCAGAGTTTGAATTTCAGCTGAAAACATCTAAAGCTAAGTACCCCATTGGGGACCCTCTTTTCTTGCACTAACCGATGTCCGAAAAAGTTAGCAATTCTCTCGCCTGTGGACAGCAGATCCCATACAGAGACCTCCATTCTTACTTGCGTCATTTGGTTAGGCCCAGACCACGACGTCTTTCGTTGCCAGTTCTGTGCCCTCTTTAATGTGAGAACTATTCACCGTAGAGCTCTTGTTGTCGACCGTTATTTTCGTGTTCCATCTTAGCATTTCGATATGGCATCCGTCCGCCAGCAGTTCGTAGACATTCTGAAATAAAAATGCAGCGATAAAGACTACAGACCACACAAGGCTAAGCCTTCCGATGACTCCACCGGTAAGCAGGTCATCAGTTCTCCGGAATTGTGAGGCTTTTTCGCAGCCCCTGATGCCCGATTCGATATCTAAGCAGGCCTCTACTGAGACTCTTTCGGAGTCCAGTATGCCGCAGAAATTTTTGTCTCCCGAGCCTTTGGCTGTCTCTGCCTCAGTTGGGTCCGGAGCCGCGACACAGGCACTGTCTTCTGAAGAGGCCTTTTACACTACCGAATCTTGACAAAAAAAGTCTTCTCATCCGACTACCATTCCTTTCCGATTGACGGATTCTCTCAGGCCTAGAACCCAGGTCATTCCTAGAAAATCTGCTTCTAGCCACCATCTTGCTTCTGCTCCCCCACTTCAAGCACTAATGTTTAAAATGGCGAAGGATCTCATCTCCCTTCTCCGGGGTAGTCAGGCCATAACTTCTAAAAGGAAAAGGCACCCTTCTCCAGAAATTGACAGAACAGGATTTTGCGGAATCTGCTTATGAGGATTCAGATGCAGAGGAATCAATCCCTTCTGCCTCCCCTCCAGAGGACCTTTCCTTTGGGGAAACCTCGGGGACTTCCTCCAGTCTAAGAAAAGACTTGGAAAGTTTCTAGACCTGCCCCAGCACAGACCCCTGGCCAGCCCCCCTATTTTAGAAGTGATGGATGACTATTTCTATTAATCCAGCTTAGTCCCTGGCGCCCTCTTACCTGCTCTCAGGAAACCTGACCGATATTAGAGTACTGGATTCTTACTAATACCTGTACAGAAAGCATGTTGCAGCCGCGGTGGTGCAGCGGTAGCGTTGTTGCCTCACAGCAAGAGGTTCTTTTGTTCGATTCTTGACTGGAGTGCCTTCTGTGTGGAGTCTGCATGTCCTCCCTGTGGTCGAGTGGCGTTCAAAAGACATGCGTGAATGGGCGTGCCTTCGCTCAGCACCATAAAGGTCTACTGCCAATCATTAGTGGACCGGAGTTCCGCTGTGGCAACCCTTAACCGGGAAGAGCTGAAAAGACAAGCAACGACCTGTACAGAAAGCCTGCTGCAGAACCAGAGGTCATTACACAGGGCCCTAAAGGAGCTAAGACTAGTTCTACCAAGAATCCTATTCCTTCTGACAAGGATTCCAGAGCATTGGACAGATGGGGTAAAAAAAATATATACACATCTCTGCAACCTTAGCTATCAGAGCACTCAACTGTCGTTTCCATATGTTGAAATATCATCAACGCACTTTAGAACTATTAAAACAAAAGATTTCTACCTTTCCTGACTGTACCAATTCAAAAGAGTTAGCAGATTTACTGCACTCTGCTTGTCAAGTAGCCAAACACTCATTACACTGTGTTTGATGCCCCAGAAGCCTCTAGCAGGGCAACGGTGTCAGGATCTGTCATTCGGAGACTGCATGGCTGAAGGAACAACCTCTCCCTGATCATGTCATGTCTAAACTTATTGGTGCACCCCTGGATAAGGACCGCTTGTTTGAGGTAAAAGCAGAAGAGGTACTTAAAAATATGGAAGACGAAGCAAATTCTATGCAAACAGTAAAATATTTCATGGTGCTCTTGGGTGGATATTTCTCTCAGCTCCTGGTGACTTTGTTTCTTGTAAAATCCAGAATAAGTTTTTGGTTTTTGAGTGTTTCTGAGTGAAAGTTTTTGGTTTCCCTTTGTTTATGTAGTATTTTTTTAGATTTTGAGTTTAATTAAGTAATTTTTGGTTTTTTCCCTTGCTGAGTGTAAGTTTGTGTGTGTGTTTGCCTGTGTTTTATTTTATTTTGCTGAGTCAGGCTAAGGTTTTTTGAGAATGCTAGATAAGCTGTGACTTTTTGTTTGTGTAGGCCTGTATACTCGAGTGTGTTTTAGAAGCTCTCACGGCTGATGGCTGGTGGTTGTCAGATTCACCGAGGGGTTGACCCATCTACATTTGGTTGGCCGAGGAGGTCAGGCCTGGTCTTCCAGGGCCTGAGGGGTGAGGACTTTAAGCTTCGACCTCAGCTCAGCAACACCACTATGGCGGCAGTTGTGGCTCCGCTGACTGAGACCCCTCTGCCTCCGGGGCTCCTGGTCCAAGCCCCTCCTGCCTCTGGGACTCAAGCTCCCTTCTGGAGAGAGGCGGGCTACTAAAAGGACGAGCCTAAGCACTCTAAGCGGGCGAGCTCTCTGTTGGCCCTCTCAACGGCGAGCTCTCCCCCGGCGTCTCCTCCGGTTGCTCTCCCTCCCCCTGGTGTCTTGAGCGGTGGTCCTGGAGAATCCTAGGGGCCAGCCCAGGCTCCGTCTAGGCTACTCGAGGAGGTAGCCTCCTACCGCCTACCCGGTCTTTGAGATGCCAGCCTTTCCCCGGCTGATGAGGAGACGACGGATGATGAGAGATGGTTCATCAGGCCCAGATCCCAGAGGGAGTGGGTGCCTGCCTCCCCCTCCGGAGGGACCTTTTAAGCTCCCGCTCTCGGGGTCTCAATCCGCTATCCGGGTTCGAGCCGCTGCTCTTGCCTCCAGCCCGGAGCCGTGGGATGAGCGCCGATGGTGGAGTCGGGGGCCCCTCCGACTCCCTCCTGTCGTCGAGCCCGCCTGGAAAGCCTGTCAGGAGAGAGCCGGCTCGGGGGGGGTCGGCCCTCGCCGGCGTGCCCGCGCCGGATCTGGCGTCGAGTGCGTCGGCCGATTTGGCGAGCGGCTCCGTCGGGATCCAGAGATCGCTTGAGCGGCCGAGCGATCCTCGATGCCGGTCGGCTCTCTCGTCGGGGGTTTCAGGGTGGCGGGGGCTCTGGCTTCTTGACCGGACCCCGCGGGCCACTGCATCGGGCCCCAGCTCCCTCCCCCGGCGGCCAGGCTTCCCACCATCGGCTCCTGGGACGAAGCCCGTTCTGGCTGCCCCAAGTTGCTCCTATGGAGCAAATAGAGTTGGGAAGGACTTCTCTGACAGCCCCCAGCCGGCAGTCCCTCCAACATCGTAAGGAGAGATTGGGAGGCGAGGAGTCACGGGACTCCTCACACACTTGGAGGAAGGATCCCCATGGTCACCCCGAGGATGTGGCCTTTGGCTGGGATGTCTCAACTGGAGACATCTTGGAGGGGGTGAATTACGGGTCACGTCTTCCTCTCTCTTGTCCGTGTTCTCGACCTCTGGTGGAAGCCCCTGGTCTCTCCAACGGGGAGTGTTTTCCACCCGACCCTCCCCTGGAGAGCCAGCCCACCACCGCCATTATATGGGGCCCGGAAGGAACCGCCAACCGTGAAGACGGATAGGAAAAGACCGGGCCATCCCGGACCATGTTGGCCACCGGACCCTCGGTAGCTGGCATGTTAAGCGCCCACCTCAGACGGAGGGCGCGGAGAGTCCCGGATCTGGGACCCACGAGGCAAAGGCCCACCCACCGATGGACCGCTTGGGAAGCCGGATGTTGGCACATGGGGGCTCGGTGTGGAATGATGGGCCAGCAGGGGTTGACCCAAGGCGATTGTGACCTTCGGTAAAGCTCCCCTAATTGCATTATTGAGGAGGACAGCAGCACTCCCCGCAGTATAGCCCACTCCCCTGAGTCCCCACAAATGGAGGACAGCTATCTGGCTTCCACCTTGAATGGCCACTCTTAGGTCAGTTACAGGACATCCTACTAGGACAGGGGCGCCACAGCAGTCACTACAGCCTTTCTGAGTCCTCACTCTTAGGTCCCGGCAGCCGCACTTTCGAGTCATTTCGCTCTGTTTCTTTGGCAGCAGGAGCCCGTTGTCTGCGCTGACCCTTGCCGAAAAGGCCGAGGCCGGCAAGACGCTGCCAAGGGCCGGACCCTTCACCCCAGGGCTATTCGCTGCCCCTTCCCCTGTTCCGCTTCTATGGTTCGGAAGTGGCAGAGGAGGGGCAGGGAACCCAGGCCAGTCCTTCCGCAGCAGAGGCCGGAGGACCAGGAGGCTCGGAACCCTAAGAAGGCAGGGGGGAGGAGGAGGACCGGGAGACCGGAACCAGGCAGAGGGGCTCCAGCAGCAACCTGTTCCGGACAACCCTGCCTTACTCTGGAGGCGGTCGGGACCCTGAGGCCGCCCCCTCTACTCTATGGAGGAGGCAGTCGGGGGGACGGGGGTTCCTTCTAGCGGCATGGGGCATGGACCCATTCCGTTCCTTCACTCTCCAAAGTGCAGCCAGGTCCCTCCGCTTTCACACACTTCAGCGGGAGGGAGTCCCCAGCCTCCCACCAGATCTGCCGGGATCAGCCATCCAGCCCGCCAGCCCCACACCCAAAGGAGTCGAATTCTCAGTCACTCGTTTTCCAGCCACGGATCAGGGTTCTAGTCCTCAAGAAAAATGGCCCTCTCTCTCTTGAATCTGGCCCTCCCCAAAGAAGGGTCTCTCGAATGGTCCTGGCAGTCCCTAGAAGAATTCCGAATGGCAAAATACTCTGACTTCTATTCGATGGCTCTCAAGGAATCTCGTGTGATCTTAACTGATGGACAGAGCCAGTTCCAGCATCTCTACTTCCTCCCAGGGGCCAGAAGGGCCTCCACCGGGTCCGCTCAGTGTCTCACCACAGCCCCGGTCCTTTCGAAGCCTACAGGCAGTGCCCACAGCCCACCCAGTGTTCACCAGGGGTGCAGGTCTTTCTACTTAGGACGAGAGGCTTCTTCGGCCCCAACACTCCCTCACTGGGCGACTGCGTGAGACACCTCCAGTGGTCTTGCTCCTTTCCAGGCATCACAATAAATACAAAAAGTCAACCACAAGCCCACATCTGTCAGCCATAACAAGGGGGGCCAGGCTAGGGGTTCGAGTTCTGAGCCTCAGATTCCTTGGACAGAGTTCTATCATTCTGAGTCAGGTGTCTGCAGACAGAGCCCTAAATCTTCTGCTCAGCGGAAGTGGGTTTGAGGGCCCTTGCCTTCCTGGGCCGGCTATAGCACTTCTTCCTCTTGCCAGGCTCAATGTCCTCTTCTACAGTTCCTCTTGCCACAGTCAATATCATACGCTGCAGGCCCCTGGTCCCACCCCATAGCGTCCCTTGCCCTCCCAAAGCGGCAATCCTTGTGGTGGCGGGCTCTCTTTGTCTCCGTCCCACTTGACCCTGTCTTCTCCCCTTCTCGCCACTGAGCACCCGCGGGCCTCCCGCTCGGGTGGGCCCGGCACCGGCCGGGCGGACAGTCAAGGAGATGGGCGCAGTAGAGACCTTCAGTCATAGACGTGTTCTAGAGATGAGAGCAGTGCTCGCCGTTACTAGCACTTCAGGACTTTCTTCCTCTGGGAACAGCTCTTACTTCAGGGACATTCTTCCCTTTGGAACAACATGCAACAAGCAAGACAACATGTCTCTCTGGTCGGGAACAAGGTCTAATATCGAGAGTTTAGAGGCGCTGGAGGAGGCCATCACCAATGCAAGACCAATAAATTACCAGCACAGCATCTAAGGTCGGCACATTCTGGGTGGGACAAGCTCAGTGGCACCATTCTGACCCCTAGCACCTTTCTCTTCTCAATTGTCAAGTAGAGCGCATATCTCAAACCAGTGGGAACCCCTTCATCGCGATCTTTTTGCTTCTCCCTCAAACACTTCTCCGCGAAGTTTTTTAGCTCCTAGCCCTCCTCTCGGAGGTACCCAAAGAAGGCTTAGTGCATGCTCTGCTTGGCCTTTGGGTCGCCTATATGCCCTTGCCTATCCACCTTCTTCTGCTTGCTCCATTACCCAGGCCTCTCCTGTCGGGTGTTCTTCAGATTCTCTTCTCATTGCTCGACAGATCTGGTTCCCCTTCTGGTTCCCCACCTAAAGGTCTCTCCTACTCCTCCCTCCTTGGACGATAGATCTCATCCAGGATCCCATATCCCCTCCATTGATACTTCCTACATCCTGACAACCGAAGCCCTGCTCCTGACCGGCAGCTGCTCCGCTTCCCTCTCCATAAGGACTCCGGTTATTTTGGCTGCTATAAGGCTATCCGTAAAGCGGATTCCAAAAGATCCACTAATCCCTTTACGGTTCAAATTCAAAGCGGTGGGCGGGGCCTTCATTTCTGAATCCTTTGCGGTTCCTCTCCCTTAGTGCTTGACTTTCCTTTAGTGGTCTTTTTAGATGGTGCCCCTTTAGTTGACTCTTCAGTTCTTAACTGGGCAAAATCTCACCTATCACATTTTCCAGTCACTTTTCAACTCTCGGCAATGCCAAATTGTGTGTAATATTTCTTAAGGTACTTTTCAGTCTTCTCAGGCCCCAGCAGTTTCTTCCTTCGGCAGGACCTTTCTTTTCTCCTACAGGCCTTGGCAGCTCCTCCTTCCTCTTGGGCATTTCTTTTGGAATCTCAAATTCCAAGCCTTTTGGACAGCCTTTTGGTTTTTTCAGCCAACCTACAAGAGTCTGGAGTTTTCTTTTGAACAGGCTTTACTCTCCTTACCTATTTATTTCATCGGACCGTCTCTCCCTCAGGACCAACCGAACCAACCTTCCTAAAATCGCTTCTGGAAGCAAGCATCAATCATCAATTAATCCACCTTTCTTCTTCTAAATATGAAAACAAAGGTGAATATAAGCTACATTCACTAGATGTTCACAGGCAGCATAGATTTTATCTGAATTTTTTTATGACCGCAAAGCAATCCGACCAGCTGTTGCTTATTTCCTTTAAAATTCAATTTGGGCAAGCCAATCTCTCTAAAGTTTCTCTGTCCCTGGATTTCACGAGTGCATTTATTGGAAGGCCTTACTCAGGCCTAGTAAGCTTCCAAGGTGTTCAGGTATTCACAGCCCATTCAACCGGGTCAGTATTCTCCTGCACCTAGGATTCCTTCAGATTCCTCTAGATGATAGCAGTGCAGCAGCGTCATCTCATACGTGGCTTTCCCAGCATCCGTTGGATCTTGCATCTAGGGGTTATCTTGCCGGCATCTCGCGGTGCTCCGTCTGCTCCTTCCATGATCTTCAGGTCAGCCTTCAAGATTGGGGACTCTGTCCACACTGGCTCCAAGGTTGCAGACACATTGGAAGTTATTTAGAAGTTTTGTACTCACATCTTAGTTCCATCTCGTTTGTAGGGTGGTATTCATTTCATTGTAGCTCCTCCCCTCCTCCTCCTCCCCTGGCCTCAGTTTCCTCTTTCAGTTCCCTGTTACCCTTTTTTTTTGTTTATTGTTGCTTTAACCCAAGACTCGATCTGAGGTCATGAGAGGTGAGCAGGGCATTATGGAGGAGGGAGGAGCTGAGAGCTTGGATCCATAGCTGGAAAACCATGCGGTTGGGATCGATGTGGGATCCATAACCCACAGGTTACGAACAAAAATGAATACACCTACTCAGATGGAACGTTATGGTGAGTACATAACTTCTAATTTCAGTTTCAACTTCCCAGGTTCAGCAGGAACTTTTCCTCTAAACACTGGTCCTTCCTTGCACCTAGCAGACCAGGACAAGGTAAGCCCCGCAGGGACAGACCATCCAGGCCCCTATACCAGGGCCAGCAGAGAAGCAAACAGTGGGCCACTTCCGCCCCAAAGGCAGGGAGTGCTACGCCACCCTTCTATGGCAAAAAACTCCCAATGACTCCCCCTCCCCCCTCTGCATTACCTTCACTCAGCAAAAGCTAGGAGGAAGGCTCTCCCTCTTCAAAGAAAATTGGCTTTCTGTAACAAAAGACCAATGGGTCTTAAAGATCATTTTTCAGGGATACAAATTCTCCTTCAGCGAACTCCCAATAACAAGAAGGTACCCAGACTTACCTCCAAATCAGCGGGCAGAGGCATTATAACAGGTCCTCTAACAACTCTCATATCCCAGGAGGCAGTAGAACCTGTCCTGTCAGAGCAAACCGGCAAAGGCTTTTATACCAGACTATTCCTTTTTCCCAGAAAAGAGGGCACTTGGCGCCCCATCCTGGATCTATCCATTCTGAACACCTCCCTGGTGGTCCCTAGATTCAAAATGCTAACTTTGCAGCAGCTGCTACCTGTGCTGACAAAAAATGCTTGACTAGTGACCCTAGACCTAAAAGATGCCTTTGGCTTCTCTACTGCACCCAGAGAATTCACCAAATGCTTAGCCCCGGCCATAGCATTTTGCAGGCAGAGAAATATACAGATTTACCCTTTCCTGGATGACTGCCTCATTCAGGCCAGATTGCAAAGAAAAGCTGCTACAGGACCTTCTCTTCGTCAAATCCCTCCCGTCTTCCCTAGGGTGCACAATCAACAAGAAGAAATCAAAGCAAACTCCCTCCAGGAAGTTCATTTTTTGGGAGCTGTGCTAGACACAGCATCCTAAATGGCCAAGCTTCCTGTCTCTCTGCTTTACCCAGCTGGCTTCCAGAAGTCACCTCACTGCGAGGAAGTTCCTGCAAAAACCCTAGGGTACATGGGATCTTGCATTCTTCTAATTTCTCTGGCCAGGCTTCACATGAGAAAACTTTTGTAGCATCTAAAGAACCTTTGGTGTCAACACTCTGTCTCTAGAGACCTCTTTCCCTCTGATCCCATGTATAAGGGCCGAGTTTCTCTGGTGGGCAGAGACTTGTACCAAGAACAAGGGTCTTCCCTTCATCCTCTGCCCTACCAACCAGACCATCACCACTGACTCCTCAGGCATTGCTTGGGGCTCTCACCTAGCAGGCAGGTGCCCCCAAGATCTTCGGGATGCCCAGCACCTTCCCTTACACATCAATCAGAAAGAAGTGATGGCAGTACAAAAAGCTCCAACATCTTTCAAACCCCGTCTCAGGCCATGGGTTCTCTTTATAAAAATAGACAACACCACAGTAATGTGGTATATCAACAAATGGGGGGGCGTCCAAATCTTACCCTCTGTGTAGGCTAGCCAGGAACCTCTGGCTGACCGCCTCCTCCATGGGTCTGCACCTAATTCCCCAATATTTACCAGGGGTCAACAACACTTACTGGACCCCCACAAATGGCAGCTCCACAGGAAAGTCTGTCTGCATATCACTCAGGATTAGGGGACTCCAGAGGTGGATCTTTGCTTCACACCTCAACCACCAGCTACAGAAGTTCTGCACCAGGGAGTATCCCCTCCTAGCAGGAAGGTGGATATATACACCTTCCCCTGAAACTCCCTCTCTGTGTACATGTTCCCTCCTTCACCTCTTATTCCCAAGGTACTGCTCAGAATAAGGGAGGAGAGACCAAAGACCATCCTCATTGCTCCAGATTGGCCCAGACAGCATTGGGTACCCCTTACTGAGTAGCCTGACCTTACAGCCCCCCAAGCAGCTTCCCCTGATCTCAGACCTCTTGACCCAGGGAGGGGGGGATACTGCATCCAGACTTGCAGCCTCTCAGTCTTTCAGCTTGGCTTCTACTTTAAAAGCTAACAGAGAGTCCCTGCTAAGCAAACAGGTCCTAGACATTATCACAGAGGCCAGAAGGCCCAGCACCAGAAAATCTTGCACAGGCAAATGGAAAAGATATTGCTCCTGGAGCCAGTCCAGAGGGGCTCGTACCTCTCATCCTTCCATTCCCTTATCTTGGATTACCTAGCTGAATTACTCAAAAGTGGCCTCTCCTTTTCTATTAAAATCCATGTCTCCGCCATTTCAGCCATTACAATTCAGACCTACCCCTCTTCTCTCATCCTTTGATTAAACAATTCCTCTCATCCTTCCATCCCTCTTATCTTGGATTACCTAGCTGAATTACTCAAAAGTGGCCTCTCCTTTTCTATTAAAATCCATGTCTCCGCCATTTCAGCCCATTACAATTCAGACCTTACCCCTCTTCTCTCATCCTTTGATTAAACAATTCCTCAGAGGAGCTTCTAATATCAAGACTCCCAGAAGGCCTCCCATGCCAGCCTGGGATCTGAATTATTGTTTTAGAAAAACTAACCTTACCTCATTTCGAACCTGCTGCTTCAACAGAATTGAAATACCTCTCCTGGAAGACTGCCTTCCTACTAGCTGTCACCTCAGCCAGAAGGGTTTCAGAACTTCAGGCACTCGTGGCTGTTGAGCCTTTCATCATTTTTCATGCAGACAGGGTCTCCCTGAGGAAATATCCCGCCTTTATGCCCAAGGTAGTAGTCATTGTGACCCTCAACCAGGCCATACACCTACCCACATTCTTTCCCAACCCTCAAAACAAGAGGGAAAGAATTCTGCACTCGCTTGACATGCACAGACAATTCCGATACTATCTGGACCTTATTAAACTCTTCAGAAAAACAGACCAGCTGCTTGTCGGCTTTGCCCCAGGGGCAGAGGTGGGGAACCCACTTCCACGTAAACCATTTCCAAATGGATATCACATTGTATCCATTTCTGCTACAGACTACATGGGAACCCATTCGTACCCATTTTAGTAGGGCAGCCTCCATTTCCACAGCCTTCCTCAGAGGAATACCCACCAGGGACATCTTAGAAGCTGCCACCTGGACCTCTGTCCATACCCTTACAAAACATTACCACCTACCTCGTTTTCTATGTCTAGGGCAGGGTTTGCCTCTGCAGTTCTGCAGGGCCTGCTGACCCATGCCTAGGTATCTAACACATCCTTCCATCCCTTTCCTCAGCTTTGGGAATCTTCCCACAGGTGATGACTGCTACAGTGAAACACGAAAAACATAGTACAGTTGTGCACACTTACCATAAATGTAGATGTTTCAATGTATTCATTGTTGCAGTCCTGGTTTCCTTCCCTCTATCCCCTTATATCCTCTTCCCCTAGGGGGGCTTAAGCTTCCCACGGTGGCTGTTAAGCCACCAGGACCACCTTATCTTATTTCCTTGAGCTTCTGATGGGTTTTAGGGCAAGAGAAACTGATGTAATGATGTCTAATGCCGTCCTTTATAACACTGACGACCTGATGGCAGACTATAGACAACTTCAGCCAATGCAGAAAAACATTAACTCTGGTGTTGGGAGGGCTACCTCAGCAGGGATAACCCACAGGTGATGACTGCAACAGTACACTCTAACATCTACATTTATGGTAAGTGTACACAACTGTACTTTGTGTTTTGGACAAAGCTCTTTTCTTGGTGCCTCGTGTTTGGGAGTTAAAAATGAAACAAAAATGCAGAGCAAACGGAGCGGAGACCCAAAAACCAGTTGATTCGACAGATTTATTCAAACCACTATATACGAACATAAAACTCCACAAACATAAATGCCTTCTCTTATTAGCAATGCGTTTTCGTCTTTTAAAAGTAGACTTCATCAGATGACCAGTGAATCATGTGTTTCTCATATTTATATCAAATTAGTTTAAACTAAAACCTATAAAAATACTTTCTCTCCATTTAAAACAACCATTGAATGTAAATGACTTTAAAATCTGAAATCCATTGTCAAAAGTACAACCTCCTTGTTTTCATTTAACCAAACTTTTAGCATTGGCAATATTAAAATATAAATCTTTCCAGATAAATACAATATAAAAACATATTGATGTTATGTAGTCCTATCTCGCCATTATTCTTCATATGTGGGTTCGGCGCCGACAGTCTGCTCCGACTCTGCCTATATACTAGCTCGAAAGTCTTTGATTGGCTGGGCTAAGATGGTATCCCACAATACCTTGCTCCACATCCCCAGATCTCGTTTGCCGCTTATAGAGCTCGGACGTGGTCTCTACTTGGCTTGGCTAAGTACCTTTTGAAAACTATTTTTCTTGGATAATGTCCTGAGAAATTCTTTGATATTGCTATATGTTTGCTTAGAAATAGTGTGTGAGCGATTGTTGGCCTTTCTGGTTCTCTTGTGTGTGCTTGTGCGTTTTTTGTGGTATCCCTTCTTCCCTCCCGTTTGAGTTAGAGGACCTAGTCCTCCCCTTGTGAGTGTTCGTCTGGTTTTTGTTGTGTTCCCTTGTGTGGAGACCGTTTTTAATTAGAGGTCTCTCTATCATTGTGTCTAGTCAGTGACTGTCTGTTGTAGTAGGCGCTAGCTTCCCGCCTTTTTTCTTCTCAGTTCAGAGAGAGTTTGGAGTTCTGTGCTTAGTTTCTAACATGTCGAAAGAGCAAAAAGAACATAAGCCTTCTGGCTTTAAAAAGTGTTCAAAATGTGCATATAAAATGTCTATTACAGACGGACATTCCGTCTGTGTTTATGGTCTTGGAGCCATCCACCTTCAGGAGTCTTGTAGTTTTTGTCACTCCTTTAGTCCTCGGGTGCTCCAAGAAAGGAAAAACAAGTTGATACTAAAGGGTCTATTAAAACCATCCTTCGAGGAAAAGTTAGCTGACTCCCAGCTCCGAGTCGAAGTCTAAGGCTTCTAAATCTAAAAAGAGATTGCTGGCTCCATCTTTGGTCTTGGAGCCGCCCTCCAAGGTTTTGGTTATGGAATCTGCTTCCTCGGCTCCACCGATATCGGAGCCGCAGGAAGTCACTGTTTTGACTGAATCTTCGACCACTCCGATAGTGTTGGAACCGATATGGAGCCGGTCTCCCAAGTCTAAGACAAGCCTCTCCAGGTAAGAAGTCTGCTTCTCCATCGGTGTCCTCCAAATCCTCCAGGCTTTCAGATCTAGATGTGGATAGGGTGGTGCAGCGGCTCCTGGAATCGCCAGTGTTGGCTAAACTTTTCTTGGCTCCGACCCAGTCGGCTCCGGAACCATCCCTCTTAGTCGTACCTGCTATTCCTCCTCCGAGCGCATCGTTGTCTTTGGAGGCGGTGAGCTCCGCTCCGAGGGATGTTCCTGTGTTGGCTGAGATACCCCAACTGGGATTCTCGGTACCAACTTCCGCTCCGATCCTGTCGGCCCCGTCCACAGGGTCCGGGACTCGAGTCTCTTCTGTCGGCGCCGAGGGGGGGTGACTCAGAGGACAGGTCGGTGCCGAGCCTTCCTCTGGGCGCGTCGGCAGGGGGGACTTCGGTCCTGGTCATGGCCCTAGAGGGTGGTCAGTCCTCAGACTCTGGAGGCCCCACCTTCGAGGCAATGTGGAGCGTGCTGGCTGGTTCGGCTACCTCCCTCGGATCGGTTCTCCCATCCCCTACTGTACTGGCGAGAGCTTCTGACACCCCTCTATCTTTAGACAGCAGGGCGCAAAGGCCTAAGGACACTCCCATGAGCGGTCCCTTTCTTTCTGAGGAGTCCTCAGACTCTGTGCCTGAGGAACCCCCCCAGGAAGAAATCTTGTACGAGGAAGCATATAGACTCTTAAGATAAGTCCCTCACTTCAGATACTGACCTCGAGGAGTCGGAGGGGTCCCCCAAGTCTTCCTCTGAGGATGTTTCGTTCTCTGAAATACTGGAGATTTTGAAACAGAGGAGCCTAGCCTTCCAAAACCCCCTCCGAGGAGGAGTCAGTATTCCTTAAGGCCTTTGACGCCCAGCCTTCCGCCTCCTGGGTATCTCCACCCTTCGATGAACTCCTAGACTTAATTTGTCGAAGGGTGTGGGAGACCCTGACTCGGTGGAGCCTGTCCCTCGACGGCTGAACAAATTCTTGTCTGCCCCAAAGGGAAAGGAATTTCTGACAAAAGGAACCCCAGTAGATGCTATGGTGGTGGCGGCCGCCACACGGAAGGAAGTTGCAGAGTCCTCCTCTACGGTTCATCCCCCAAACAAGGAGTCCAGGATGATGGACCCCTACGGGAAGTGTACTTTTTCTTCAGCGACCTTTACCCCTGCGGTCACTGAATTACTTGACTCATTTCACGCGACTCCAAAGAGATCTCCTTAAGGAGGTAGGAGGTACTCTCAGGGGTAATGTTCCTGAGACGGTGGCTCGAACAGTCAACGCTCAGCTTTCCACCCTTAATTCCATTGCAAACTCGTCCATGCGACTAATCTCGTACGCGGCCGAGGGAGCTAGCAGGGCAGCCAGTTCAGGAGTGGCCCTCAGGAGGCAGGCCTGGCTTCGCCTGTGTCACTTTGCGGAGGCCTTGAAGTCTTCCTTTACTGATGCCCCTTTCGACGGTTCCTCCTTGTTTGGGACCAAAGTAAAAGACACACTCACCAGGTGCGAACAAGAGGGTAAGACCTTGTCAGCTGTGGGAGTCTGTTTTTCCCTACCATCGAGGCCTTATCCCAAGGCTCAGCGGGGGGGAACGATGTGGTTCAGAAAATCACAGAGGTAGTTTCCTGACGCACAAGGTGAGACCCCCCCCTCGAGGCAGAGGGGGGGGTCATACTCTGGAAGACGCCGCCCCAGAGGCAGAGGGGGCCCCCGCAACTTGGGGGACCGGGATTCTTTCCGCGGTTCCCCATACTCTCACTCTTGAGGATGTGCCCGGCTGCGCTTCTCCGGAGCCAGTCGGGGGTCGGATTTCCCATTATCCGGAGGCCTGGGCAAGAATAACCCAGGACAGATGGGTTTTAGGGATAATCGCTGGAGGTTACACCATTCCTTTTCACTCCTTCCCTCCTGCCTCCAAAAGGATCCCAGAACCACCACCCAGTCAAAGGGACCAAGCAGCATCAGAGGTATCTCAGCTGCTAGAAAAAGGAGTCATCCAGCCAGTCCCCCCAGACCAGGTCGGATTAGGGACGTACTCAAGATTCTTTTTGGTGCCGAAAAGCATGGGGGACATGAGACCCATTCTGGATCTCAGCCGACTAAACCATTATGTTCGCAACTCCAAGCTCCGAATGGTCACACTACAATCAATCCTCCCGCTGTTGGGAAAGGAAGTCTGGATGTGCTCCATCGACCTGAAGGATGCCTATTACAACATAAAAATGGACAAAGCATCCCGGTGTCATCTACGCTTCCGGCTGGGAGCCAGACACTTCCATTTTCGAGCCCTGCCCTTTGGTCTCACCACAGCCCCCAGGGTGTTCACCAAATGCATGGCAGTGGTGACGGCTCACTTGAGGCATCCAGGATTCCAGGTGTTTCCTTACCTGGACGACTAGCTCCTAGCCGCCCCCACCAACCATCTACTTTACCAGAACAGAAACTATACCATCAGCATTTGCCATCAGCTAGGCATCACCATAAACTGGAAAAAACCTGCCTTGCTACCCTCACAGCGTGTCTTATTTATAGGAACAGAGTTGGATACTATTCGGTTGAGAGCGTTTCTGCCCATGGAAAGGATCCCAAGGTTACAAAGGCAGGTTCAGAAGATGATACATTTGACATGCGTAAAGGCAAGGCTAGTGCTGCAGCTACTAGGCACGATGGCATCCACTATCACGACGGTTCCTTTAGCGAGGCTGCACATGTGCATATTACAGTGGCTCCTGTTCGCTCAGTGGTCCTTCCAGAGTTTGCCTCTATCTCATCCCATCTTGATCAAAAACATATGCAGACAGGATCTGAGTTGGTGGCTGTGCACCGACAATCTAGTAGTAGGGAAACCGTTCTCTTCACCCAACCCGGTAGCCGCAGTGACCACGGACGCCTCTCAGATAGGGGGGGGGCATTATCTCGGCAGGTTGGTCCAAGGTACGTGGCAGGAACACGAGTTGAACTTGCACATAAATGTCCTGGAGATGAGGGCAGTGCTCCTAGCGTTGCAGGCGCTACATGTCCTCCTGACCATGACGATTGCGATACACTCAGACAACATGTCCGTAGTGTGGTATCTCAACAAACAAGGGGGAACCCGATCATACCCACTATGCAGGGAGGCTATGAGAGTATGGAATTGGGCGATAGCTTCCCACAGGTCCTTGATAGCAACGCACATTCTGGGGAAAACCAATGTGATTGCAGACAAGTTAAGCAGGGTGATCCTTCTGCCCCACGAGTGGTCCCTGAACCGCCAGGTAGGAGACAGCATATTCAGCAAATGGGGTCAGCCTTGCTGCAACCTATTTGCCTGCCCTCTCAATGCGAATGCCACGCATTCTTCTCACTGGTACCTCCATTGGGGGGATATCCAAGGGACACTCTAGCGCACATTTGGCCCTCGGGTCTGCTTTATGCTTTCCCTCCGTTTCCCCTCATCTCGAGGGTGATTCAGAAAGCTCTCTCTCTGGGAAAGCAGATTGATTCTGATCGCTCCATATTGGCCTCGACAAGTTTGGTTCCCCTTTCTCCAACAGTTTGCAATGGAGCCTCCTTGGACTCTGGATGCTCGTCTGGACTTACTGACACATATGTCGGGACAGCTCTATCCCTCCCTGGAGACCCTCCGGCTGACCGCCTGGCTACTCCACTTCCAACTATAGTCAGGTATCAGTTATTTTTCTCCAAATGTAGTTCATATCCTTTCATCCTCTCACAAACCAGCCACCAGGAAGATCTACTCCAGTAAGTGGAAAAGGTTCTCGATATGGGCACAGTCTAAAGATATTGACCCCTACACGGCTCCCATCAATACAGTGCTAGAATTCCTGTCTCAACTATTCGACCAAGGGTCAGCTCCAGCCACCATAAAAGTTCAGCTAGCGGCCATCTCTATCATGTGGCTCATGAACCCAGCTTAATGGCGCATAGACTGTGTAAAGCCTTCATGAAAGGTACACTACTCCTTCGTCCCCCTGTAGCTCAACCGTTTATGCCCTGGGACCTTAATTTTGTTCTGCAGGCTCTCACTCTTCCACCCTTTGAGCCTGCGGCTTCTTGCGATTTAAAATTTCTGACATGGAAATCGGCCTTTCTAATAGCCATCACTTCTGCCAGGAGGGTTTCAGAGCTTCAGGCCTTGTCAGCTAAGCCCCCCTACATGACTTTTCATAAAGACAGGGTCTCCCTCAGGCCAAACCCAACCTTTCTTCCCAAAGTAGTGTCATTGTCTAATAATCAGTCCATCGAACTGCCAGTGTTTTTTTCCCAATTTCTCTGACAAGACAGAGTATCATTTTCATACGTTGGATGTTCATAGGCAGCTACGCTTTTATTTACACAGGACTAAAGAATGGAGAAAATCAGATCAACTTTTCATTTCATTCTCAGACAACCGCTTGGGGTCAGCGGTGTCCAAAGTAAACATTTCTAGATGGATAGCGGGTTGCATCTCCTTTATTTACCAGACAAGAGATAGAAACATACCCTTTCCAGTCAGAGCACATTCTACGAGAGCAGTCTCAACGTCTACAGCATTTCAAGCCAGACTATCCTTGAATGATATATGCGCAGCTGCAACATGGGCTTCTCCCCATACCTTTGTGTCCCATTACAAATTGGATGTGGTATCCAGGGGCAGGTCTTCCTTTGGCTCCACTGTGCTCAGGAGTATCTTTCATTGAGCCACCCGGGATATAGGTGCTAGGGACGCTGTCCCACATATGAAGAATAATGATGAGATAGGACTACAAAACATCAATTAGTTATGTACTTACCATAATGCTAGATGTATGTAGGCATCTCGCCATATATTCTTCATTACCCGCCCAGCGTCCCCCCTGCCTGGAGAATTTGGAGGATCTCCTTTGATAACCCTGGTATTAGTTCCTTTAGACAACTTGTTGGACCTTATCTTCTTGGCTGTGGATCTGTGTTTGTGCATTGCACAAATGTTTTTTGTTAGCAGCAAACTAGATCTGGGGATGTGGAGCAAGGTATTGTGGGATACCATCTTAGCCCAGCCAATCAAAGATTTTCGAGCTAATATATAGGCTGTGTCGGAGCAGACTGTCTGCTCCGAACCCACATATGAAGAATATATGGCGAGATGGACTACATACATCTAGCGTTATGGTAAGTACATAACTAATTGTTTAAAATCATTTTCTTATTTATGTAAAAATACCATAACTTTGAATTAAAAAACACTTTGAATTATATCATTTGTTCCATTACTAAGAATAGTAAAAAAATACATACGGAATACAGGGATCTGAAGTAGGTACTTCATTTGTCAGCAACCTTTGGGTCTTGGATCCGATCTCGGATCCGAGCCGGCAACTTGTTTCACAGCTTTAAGATCCGAGCTCCTAGCTCCTCCCCTTACCCATAATCCCCTGCCAACCCTGACTGACCTCAGATCTAGTTTGCCGATCTTCGTGAAAGCAGCTAGATTCAGAGTTCAGAGCTCCTAGTTTGGTCAGATAAGTCCTTTAAATTTTCTATAACTTTTGATATATTTTTGTTAAAAGGGTGAGTGTGTTTAGGTTTCCCCTTATTTTAGTCCTAAAATCTTTTTTTTTTTTTTTTAGTGTAATTTCTTCCCTTCCCTTTGCTGGTGCGTAGTTTGTGTGTGGGTCGGTGTGTGTTTGGGGCCTTGAGTGAGTGAATTTTACTTTTTTTGTACTAGTATAATTTCAGAGGCCCCAAAACCGATCTTTTCCAAATGCATTGAGTGTGGCCATAAGCTTTCACCGGTGGATGGCCACACTCGGTGTGTTCAGTGCCTTGGGGTTGAACACCTCTCCTCTGGGTGTACTATCTGCGGGGGTGTTCAACCCCAGGGCACTGAAAGACCTGAGGTCGAAGCTGATCCTGGTGGGAATTTTGCCCCCCCAGATTCGGCTTCGGCCTCCGGTACTCCTGTGGCCCCACCCCAGTCCTCGGTGGCGGCCACTCCTGCCTCCCTCCCCCCAGCCGGGATTCAAACTCCCACTGCGGCGCCGGAGGAGAGGGAGGCCAGGAGGGAGAAAAGGAGGGAGAAGCACCACAAGCAGCAGGCCGAGGCCTCTGCTTCGGCCCCCCCGGCTAAGCGGGCTTCTCCCTCCACGGCTTCCAGGTCTCCTCCTCGGCTCCGATCCCCGTGCTTCTCTCCGGGACCCGAGGAGGAGACCCAATCTCCATCGAGGTGGCACTCCCAGCCCACCTCGGTGGCCTCGTCGAGATCCACATATAGCCTGTTGGATGCGGACGTGGACCGGATGATGCGAAGGTTCATCCAGGCCTAGCTGCAGATGGGAGTGCTCCTGACCCCCCCCCCCCTTTGGGGGGGGGGAGCTAAACACCTTTTTTTGCCCAGATAGCTCCTTCTCCGACCCGGTTCCCGGGTTCAGAGCGTCCAGAGCCGAGCAGCGTTGGAGCCGGGGGTGGGTCGGCGCCGACAGTACTTGGTACGTCGGCTCCGACTTTTCCCTCGAGTTTGTCGGGTCCATCCTTGTCTGATCCAAGCTCTCTGAGCTGTGGGCCAAGCTTTGGATCCGAGGGATTCAGTGTGCCTTCGGCTCCGTCCAGGTCGGAGCACACGGGTCCTTCGGATCCAATGGTCTCGGCGCCGGTTCCGATCTCCCCATCGGATCCGAGTGTGAGTCGGCTCTCGGATCTGAGAGAGAGCGACTCTCCTTCAGACTTTGATGCGGTGCAGAGGGCTCTGTTGAGTGCATCCGGACCCCCGGCCCTTGCCTCGGCCCCATCCTGCGTTCCCTCTCGGCTGAGTCAGGCTTCCATCACCTGGCCACAGGGACAGCCTGCTTCGATGTCTCAGGTCGTTCCTCTGGAACAAGACGTTGCTGGTGAGACTTCCTCGGACAGCCCCCCCGAGGATGTTCCTCATAAGCGGAAGTGTAAGAGGAGGCACATGGACTCCCCCGAGTCCTTAACAGAAGACACGGACTTGGATGAAGGGGAAGGCTCCCCAAGGTCACCCCCCGAGGATGTCTCCTTCTGAGACATCATGGAAATGCTCAGGATTAGGGGGGGTCTGCCCCCAAGGCTTCCTCCGACAAGTCTGTGTTTCTGGAGGCGTTCGAAGCAGGCCCATCTACCTCTTGGGTGTCCCCTCCGGCCGACCCCCTGGTGGACCTTATTACCACCAAGGCGTGGAAGGAGCCGGACACTGTGGAGCCAGTTCCCAAGCTCCCCGATAGGATTCTGAGCCCCCCTTCATAGAGGTCCCACTGGAGCAAGGGTCCCCCCATAGATGCCATGTTGGTGGCGGCAGCCACAAAGAGGGAATTAGCTCAGGAGAGCCCCTCGGTCCATCCACCGAACAGAGAGTCCCGCTCGATGGATCGCCTAAGGAAGCAGGTCTTTAGTTCAGCGACCTTCTCAGTAAGGTCCCTGAACTACATGGCACACATTATTAGGATGCAGCGAGACCTTATCAAAGAGTACGCTGTCCCCCCCCCCCCCCCCCGGAGTCCATGTCGGCGGAGGACAAACAGTTGTACTCCACTCGCATGGCCACTCTATACGATCTATATCAAATACCTCTATGCGGCTTTTGTCCCATGCCACAGAGGGAGCCGCTAGAGCCAGTGGAGCAGGCCTAGTCATGAGACACCAGGCCTGGCTCCGACATTGTGACTTCGCGGAACCCTTCAAGGCATCATTTGTGAATGCCCCCTTTGATGGATGTTCTTCATCTCACATTGCTGTAGTCCACTGTCCTCGGTCGGCCCGAATATCAAAGTATAAGGCTGACGTCGGTCAAGGCGCATTAGACTGACATCAGGACGTCAGGGTACAAATGCGCATGACCGACGTCATATCCTCAGTCTTTTTTGCCGCATGGTCCGATGCAGAAGCAGCATTGCAAGTGCCGGTTGGTGTTCTGAGATTTTTCGAATTCGGAGTTTCAGACCGAGTCAAAGTTGGCTAAGTACCCCGTTGGGGAATATTTTAGTTTTTTCTTGCCTCAGTGGTTTACCGGATGTCAGAAAAAGTGAATACCTGCATTTCTTGTGGGAAGCAGATACCGCATAGAGATTATCATACTTTGTGTATTCCTTGTTTAGGGCCTGAGCACGACGTTGTGGGGTGTTGCTTTTGTGCTAGATTCAATAAACGCACGATTAAGAGAAGGTTAGATTGTGCCAGGTTAGTCTTCGCGGAGAGGTGCAATTATAATCTGCCGTCGGGTGCTCCGGCGTCCGCTTGTTCAAGAAGCGCAAGGACAAAGCAGCTAAGCCTAGGCAAGAAGAACCGTCCGTGCGGACGCCGGTTCTTTAGAGGTGTCGGTGGAGCCGGGGGTTCCACCGGAGGTTTCTCTGGAGTCCCAGGGGGAGACTTTGTTATTGCAGGATGTGGCCTCTCAGGAGGCAGGTCAGGCTGAAGGGGCCTCTCAGGTTACTGTACTCCCTTCCCTTCCTAGGGTGGTTAGGCCCTCTCCTTCTGTTGCCAAGGCTTCTCCCAGAGGCAGGCCAGGTTTAGCTTCAGTTGGTGTCACTCCTAGTTCTTCAGGTTCTGTGCCCAAGAAGCATATGCTTAAACTGGCAGAAGATTTGATTTCTTTGATTAGAGGTTCTTTGCCCCCTCCTGATAAGAGACCTAGGGTGGAACCTGAGTTGGGGAGTTTTGAGCAGGCTTCGGATGTTTCAGAGTCTTCGGCTGAAGACTTGCAGGAGTATTCTCCTTATTCTGATTCTGATGTGGATGATTCTACTCCTTCTGCTTCTCCTGAAGATTTTTCTTTTTCAGAGACTCTTCATTCCATGAGGGAGCATTTTAAGTGGGAAGGTCAGGACTTCTCTGATTCCAGGAAAAGGCTTAGGGAATTTTTGTTTTTACCCCAGCATAGGCCTTTGGCTATACCCCCTGTTCTGGATGTTGTGGAAGATGTGTTTGCGGAGGCTTCTCTTAATCCTGATTCTTTGCCTCCTGCTCCTGTTAAGCCGGATAGGTATTATAGGGTGCCAGAAGCTCATAAGTATCTTTTTAAGAGTCCTAGGGCGGACCCAGAAACTGTTAGTCAGGGGCCTAAGGGTGTTAAGGCTTCTGTTGTTAAAAATCCGGTTCCTCCAGATAAAGAGGCCAGGGCTTTGGATAGATGGGGAAAGAAAGTCTATACTTCTTCCACCCTAGCTATGAGGGCTTTGAATTGCCAGTTTCACATGTTAAAATACCAGAACTATCTGCTATCTCAATTGAAGTCTAAGGTAGATGCTCTGGCGGAAGGTATTGAGTGTAAAGAGTTACAAGATTTAGTACATGTTTCTGAACAGGTGGGTAAGCATTCTTTGCAATGTGGTTTTGATGCTGTACAGGCCTCATCTAGGGTGGCTGCTACTGGGTCAGTTCTTCGCAGGCACGCCTGGCTGAGGGATCAGAATTTGTCTGACCATGTTAAGACAAGGATTTTAGATGCTCCTTTACAATCTGATGTGTTGTTTGGTTCACCTGTTGAGGCAGTTTTAAAGAAAATGGAAGACAAGGCTAAGTCTATGCAGACTGTTAAAGATTTTTTGCAGGTTCAGCCTCCGAAGTTTAGTAGAAATTGGCCTACCAAGGGGTGGACGTATCCTTCTTATGATTCCCAGTCTAGAGGTAGATCTAGGCGTGGTAGGGGCAGAGCTCAGGGCTCTTTCAGGCCTAGAACAGGAGTTCACCTGCACAGTCTTCGGGTGAGGGCAGGGGTCAGTCCTTTCGTAAACAGACCCAATGACCTACCTTTTCAGCTGCCAGAGCCTTCTCGTCTGGCAGCACCTTTGGGAGGAAGATTGGCGCTTTTCAAGGAAAATTGGAGTTTAATTACCCAGGACAGATGGGTATTGGATATCATTCACCGAGGTTACAGGTTTTATTTCCATACCTTGCCTCCTTTCAAAGGCATGCCAGACGTTCCTCCTCAGCAAAGAATAGAGGCTCACAAACTAATTTCTCAGTTACTTCAAATAGGGGCCATACAGCCGGTACCTATGCCAGAAGTGGGCCTAGGATTTTATTCTCGCCTGTTCCTAGTACCAAAGAAAGGGAACACGTGGAGATCAATTTTGGATTTATCTATCCTCAACACTTATCTGGACATTCCCAAGTTCAAAATGTTGACGTTACAACAGCTTTTACCTCTGCTGGGCAAAGATCATTGGATGGTAACTTTGGATCTCAAGGAGGCTTACCTTCATGTTCCTATCAGACTGAGTTGCAGAAAGTATCTGCGTTTCCGGGCTGGGACTTCTCATTATCAGTTCTCTGCATTGCCCTTTGGCTTATCTAGTGCGCCCAGAGAGTTCACGAAAGTTCTGGCTCCAGTGATAGCTTTCTTCAGGCTAAAAGGGATACAGATCTATCCTTATTTGGACGATTGCCTGATTCTGGCTCAAGGAAGGGACGAGCTTCTTCATCATTTGGAATATGTGATAGCAGTGCTAAGATGCCTGGGGTATTCTGTGAACGAAATAAAGTCCAGTCTAGTACCCTCTCAGGACATGTGCTTTCTGGGTGTAAGACTGAATACAGCATCCCAGATGGCCTATTTGACCCCGGACAAACAAAAGACTCTTTCCCTTTACTTTCATCAATTGTCTCATCAGTCCAGGCTGACTGCAAGGACAGTCCTTCAAGCCTTGGGGTTCATGGCATCTTGTATTCTGGTGCTTCCCAGTGCCAAACTGCATATGAGGAAGCTACAATGGTATCTCAAAAACGTATGGACACAGCACTGCCAGGATCTGGACACTGTCATTCAAATAATACCTTGCATTCAAAAGGAATTTTTGTGGTGGGCTCAGGAATGTCACCTAAACAAGGGACTCTCTGTGACCCGGCCAGAGGCGAGTCAGATTCTTACTACAGATGCCTCAGACAAAGCTTGGGGAGCTCATTTAAATGGAAGGTGGATACAAGACAAGTGGCCTGCCAGACTACAACATCTACATATCAACCTGAAGGAGATGTTAGCAGTCCAGTTTGCATTAATAGCTTTCAAGGATTTACTTCTTCCAGGGCAGGTGTTGATTCTAACAGACAACACAACTGTCATGTGGTACATCAACAAGCAAGGGGGAACACATTCTTATCCTCTATGCAGGCAAGCAATGATTTTGTGGGAGACTGCTCTCAGTTTACAGCTTCATCTTCAGGCAAGGTTTCTGCCGGGAGCACAGAACTCCTTAGCAGATGTGTTGAGCAGAAGAATTATGGATCCCCACGAGTGGAAATTGGATCCTCATGTATTTCAGAAATTGACAGTGTCATGGGGAACTCCAGACATAGATCTGTTCGCTTCTCCACTAAACCACCAGCTGCCAAAGTTTTGCACGAAAGGTTTCATCCCACAGCTTGGAAAGTGGATGCTCTTTCTTTCAATTGGAGCAATCTTCATGTATATGCCTTTCCACCTCTGCCTCTCCTCCCAAAGGTACTTCTAAAGGTCAGACAGGACAAGCCAAGGATGATTTTAATAGCTCCAGATTGGCCTCGACAGCACTGGTACCCATTACTGAGAAGTCTGGTAGGAGCCTCCATGGCCTTTGCCTTGATTCCACACCTGTTGTCTCAGGAGGACAGTCATTTACTCAATGTCAAGCTTCACTCTCTTCACCTAACAGCCTGGCATATTCTGTTTTGAACCATAGAAGGTCTCAACTTCCACAGCAAGTTTTGAATGTTATTTTGGAAGCTAGAAGGCCTAGTACAAGGAAAGTGTACGCAGATAAATGGAAGAGATTTTTATGTTGGAGTGCTGCAAAGGATTTTGATGTTTCTGAGCCTAATTTAAGTATGGCTCTTCAATATCTTACTGAGTTACTGGACAAAGGTTTGTCCTTCTCTTCTATTAAGGTTCATGCTGCAGCAATTTCGGCTCACTATGATTGTGACCCACCATTGTTTTCTCATCCTTTGTTCAAGCAATTTCTTAGAGGGGCAAAGAATATAAGACCCCCACGTAGAGCTCCTACTCCTGCTTGGGACCTCAATTTTGTGTTGGAGAAACTCATTCTACAACCTTTTGAGCCTGCAGCTACTGCTGAGTTGAAATATTTATCATGGAAGACTGCTTTTTTGTTGGCCATTACCTCTGCGAGAAGGGTTTCTGAATTGCAGGCCCTTATGGCAGTTGAGCCTTTCTTAATTTTCCATAAGGATAGGGTATCTTTGCGTACTAATCCTTCCTTTATGCCTAAAGTGGTTTCTAGTGTGGCTTTAAACCAAACTATTCATTTGCCTACTTTTTATGCAAATCCCCAAAATAAAGGGGAAAAGATTTTGCACACTTTAGATGTACACAGGCAGTTGCGTTATTATTTGAGCAGGACTAAAGGGTTCTGGCAGTCTCAGCAGTTATTTGTTTCTTTTGCTTTGAGTTCTCAGGGCAGGCCTGTGTCAAAACAAACTATTTCTAAGTGGATTGGGTTTTGCATTGCTTTCTGTTATTCCCATCATGGTAAGGAGATTCCAGTTGGGATTAGGCCTCATTCCACTAGGGCTACTGCCACTTCGACAGCTTTTTTAAGGGGGGTGGCAACTAAGGATATTTTGGAGGCAGCTACTTGGAGTTCAGTGCATACTTTCTCTAAGCATTATCACCTTCCACTTTACTCTAAATCTAGGGCTGGTTTTGCCACTGCTATTTTACAGGGCATTTTGGCAGCTCCTGCTGCTTTATAATTTTGCCATCCTCCCTTACCTCTGCTTTGGGATTCTACCCAAGTGTAAGGACTGCAGCAATGTGAGATGAAGAACATAGTACAGTTTTGTACCTACCATAAATGTAGATGTTCAAGATCCACATTGCTGCAGTCAATTAACCTCCCTCCTTCCCCTCTGTTTTTTAGAGGCGGTTGTGTGGGGTGGGTTGTAAATATTGTATTTATTGTATATATTGTACATAGTGTTAGTGCAGGGTGGTGGCTTGGTGGTTTGCTGTCTTTTGGTTTTGACCTTTCTTTTAGGGTCTTCTGACATCTGGGGCAAGAAAAGACTGAGGATATGACGTCGGTCATGCGCATTTGTACCCTGATGTCCTGATGTCAGTCTGCGCCTTGACCGACGTCAGCCTTATACTTTGATATTTGGTCCGACCGAGGACAGCGGACTACCCAAGTGTAAGGACTGCAGCAATGTGGATCTTCGAACATCTACATTTATGGTAGGTACAAAACTGTACTTTCTGCCTTATTTGGCAAGACCGTTCGCGAGACTTTAGTCCAGAGCGAAAAGGATGGGAATCGTCTGCCATCAGAGTCCGCTTCTCTGCTCCCCAGAGGTCCTTCTCCAAGAACCAAAAGGGACAGAAGAAGATGTGGTTCCGGAAATCGCAACATTCCCAACCTGCTCTGGACAACCAGTCCTTCCGTGGCAGAGGAGGACAGGGAGGACGCCGCCCTAGAGGCAGTGGGGGCCTGAAGAATTTTCGGTCCAAAGAAACCTTCTCTGATCGCAGCAACCCTAGGGGGTTGCCCGACTGCTCCACTCTGGAGGCAGTCGGGGGGGGGGGGGGGTTTCTCGAGGCACCTGGCAGCTTGGGAGTCCATCACATCAGATCGCTGGGTGCTTCGTATCATATCCAGAGGTTACCAAATTCCCTTGTACCATGTCCCCAAAGTCAGAAACCTCCCCGATGTACCCCCCGATCAGAGGGAGGTAGCAGCTGCAGAGATCCAGCAGCTCCTAGAAAAGAGAGCCATCCAGCCCGTCCCCCAAGACCAGCTCGGATTAGGTTTTTACTCCAGGTTCTTTCTGGTGCCAAAAAAGACGGGGACTTAAGGCCAATTCTCATCCTCTCTTTTTTGAACCTGTCAGTAACCAAAGAAAAATTCCGGATGGTCACTTTTCAATCCATCCTCCCCCTATTGCGGGAGAACGACTGGATGTGCTCAGTAGACCTCAAGGATGCATACTACCACATTCTAATGGACAGATGATCCAGGAGGTTTCTCCGCTTCCGGCTGGGAGCCAATCACTACCAGTTCAGGGCCCTTCCCTTTGGTCTCACCACAGCCCCCAGGGTGTTAGCGGCCCACCTGAGACTCCAGGGAATGCAGGTTTTTCCATACCTGGACGACTGGCTCCTGACCGCCCCGACAAGACATCTACTCTGCTCAGCCAGGGACTACTTCCTCCGGCTTGCTCCCCAGCTGGGCATCATGATCAATGTGGACAAATCCTCTCTTGCTCCGACTCAGGTGATAGAGTTTATAGGGGCCAAGTTGGATACGAGAAACCTTCTAGCATTCCTGACTATGGAACGACTTCAAAACCTGAGGTTTCATGTGCGGGCCATCCTCCAATCAGAAGCTCCACCGGCGGAATTGGTCCTGAGGGCTCTAGGCTCCGTGGCGGCGGCAATCACTCTTCTGCCATTGGCTCATCTGAATATGAGGGTCCTGCAATGGACCCTTCAAGTCCAATGGTCCTTTCAACATTACTCCCTAAGCCATCCTATTTCCATCAGCAGGGCTTGCGGGAGGGCTCTCTTATGTTGGCTCCAATCTCCGGACCTCCATACGGGACGTCCCTTCTCCACTCCTCCTCCCCTCGCCACGGTGACCACGGACGTCTCTCGCCTCGGGTGGGGGGGGGCATTGCTCAGACAGGACGGTCCAAGGCACGTGGAACGACACAGAGACTTCTTTGCATATCAATATTCTGGAGATGAGGGCGGTGCTGTTGGCGTTGCAAGCACTTCAGAACCTTCTTCCTGTAGAAACTATTGCGATACAGACGGACAACATCTCAGTTGTCTGGTACATCAACAAACGGGGGGGAACCAGGTCCTATGCTCTCTGTCGAGAGGCCATGAGAGTGTGGGAATGGGTGATCTCCACCAACCGCTTTCTTATTGCAACGCACATTCCGGGAAGGTCCAACATACTGGCGGACAGACTCAGCCGCACCATTCTTTCCCCTTAAGAGTGGTCTCTCAATCCCCAGATAGCGAAGCGGATTTTTGCCGAATGGGGGCAACCCTGTTGCGATCTCTTCGCCTCTCCCTCAAATACAAAATGCAACAGCTACTTCGCTCTAATTCCCTCCTTCGGGGAATCCCCGAGAGACGCTCTGGTGCATGCTTGGCCTCCCGGTCTACTTTATGCTTACCCTCCTCTACCCCTGATGCTGAAACTCATATAGAAAGCCAGTCGGTTGGGGAGCAGAATGATCCTCATTGCCCCATTCTGGCCTCGTCAAACGTGGTTCCCTTACCTGTGGTATCATCTGGTAAATCCTCCTTAGATTCTGGATCCCCTTCCGGATCTAATATCTCATCCCCTAGGTCTCCCGATCCCGAATCTTGACAACCTCAAGTTGACAGCTTGGCTGCTCCAGTTCCACTCATAGTCAGGACTCCCGGAATCTCTTCCCCAGTTAAAGCCATACTAGTAGCAGCACATAAACCTTCCACTAGAAAGGTCTATCGCAGTAAGTGGAAGCGTTTCTCCATCTGGGCGGAGCATCATAACTTAGATCCCTTCACAGCTCCATTGCCGTCTGTGTTGGATTTCCTTACAGATCTATTTCATCAGGGGGCTAGCTGTTCTACGGTCAAGGGTTCAACTGGCAACTATTTCTCATTACCATGTGGGACATGTCAGGTCCTTTGATTAGAGCAAAACCTCCTGTCAAGGAAGCTGTACCCCCTTGGGATTTATCTGTAGTTCTACAGGCCTTGACAGCTCCCCCTTTTGAACCTGCTGCTTTGGTCGATCTTAAGTACCTTTCTTGGAAAACTGCGTTCCTTGTCGCTATTACTTCAGCAAAAAGAGTTTCTGAGCTTTCACCAGGATAGCGTGTACCTCAGGACCAATCCCTCATTTCTTCCCAAGGTGGCTTCAGAGGCTAAATATCAATCAATCCATTAACCTGCCAGTCTTCTTTCCTAAGTATCAGAACAAAGGAGAATACAAACTGCATTCGTTAGATGTGCATAGACAACTGCGCTTCTACATCCACAGGACTGCTGGTCACAGACAATCCGACCAGTTGTTCATCTCCTTTACCAAATTTAACTTGGGTAAAGCTGTCTCTAAGGTCACTTTATCACGATGGATTTCACAGTGTATTCTTTTGGCCTATGAAAGTTCTGTAAGGCCCGCACCTCAGGGCGTTTGTGCGCATTCTACTCGCTCTATATCTACCTCTGCTGCCTTTAGGTCTAGAGTGTCTTTAGATGATATTTGCTCCGCAGCCACATGGGACTCATCTCATACCTTTATCAACCATTATAAGCTGGACGTTATCTTCAGAGGGAGAGCATCCTTTGGCTCCGCAGTGCTCCGGAACATCCTTCCATGATGGCCACCCAAGATCCAGGTAGCTGGGGACTCTGTCCCAAAGGTTGCTGACAAATGAAGTACCTACTTCAGATTAAGAAGTTATGTACTCGGCATAATGTTCCATCTGAGTAGGTAACTTCATTTGTCTGCAACCTGACGTCAGTGTGCCAGGGGTATGCAAGAAGCATCCAATGCCATTTTCTTCAGCCTTTTTTGCCACGCGGTGCCCAAAGCAGAAGCAGTTCGCAAGTGCTGGTTGGCCAACACCTTAGATTTTCGTATCGAATTTCAGTCCGAAGTCTTCAATAAAGCCAAGTACCCTGTTGGGGAACATTTTCTTGCCTTAGTCCGATGTCAGAAAAAGTTAACAGTTGCATTTCTTGTGGGAAGCAAATACCTCATAAGGACTTCCATTTGCCTAGGCCCAGACCACGACGTCACAGGTTGTCTGTTTTGTGCTAGGTTTAATAAACGAACTATCAAACGCCGTTTTGACTTCGCACGACATTACTTTGGTAGGAAATTTAATTATATCATGCCGTCTGAGCAGCCGACGACCGGCATGCATAAAAAATGCAAGGATAAGGACAGGCAGCCTAGGAACAAGCCAGACTCCGAGGCCTCTGCTGGGCCTGTCGCTGGTTCTCTGGTTTTCAGTGAGGCGCCTACACAGCCCCTGACTATCGCAGAATTGGAACCCCAGACAGCTTTGGATTCTCAAGCGGAGTGTACTAGGCCGTCGCAGCCATCTTCATTAGGCCCTTCCGACACCGGAGCAGAAGGAGATCCTGCAGAAGGTGTCTTCAGACTGACTACACTTACCATTAAATCTTATGCTAAGCTTAAAACTCCATTAAAACCAAAAAAGACTGTACATCAGTCTCCAGTTCAAGGTCCCATGCCTAAGACACAGATGCTTAAGATGGCTGAAGATTTGATTACCCTAATCAGGGGTTCCCATCCCCCTCCAGATAAAAGACCAAGACAGGAGGAGGATTATGCTTCCTTTGACCAGGTTTCAATTTCCTCAGATTCTTCCGAGGAACAGGATTACGCTTTTCCCCCTTATGAGGAGACTGATGCTGAAGACTCTATTCCCTCAGCATCTCCCCCTAAAGACTACTCCTTTGGGGAAACTTTACATACCATGAGGGAACATTTCCACTGGGAAGGCCAGGACTACTCTGATTCTAAGAAAAGGCTCAGAGAGTTCCTTTTACTACCCCAGCACAGACCACTTGCTATCCCTCCAGTTTTAGACATTGTGGATGATGTTTACTTGGAGTCTAGTCTCAATCCAGAGACTCTACCTCCTGCTCCAGCCAAACCAGACAGAGGTACTACAGAGTACCTGACTCTCACAAATTCCTTTATAAAAGCCCTGTGGCTGACCCAGAAACAATTTCCCAGGGTCCCAAAGGGGCTAAAGCTTCTATGGCTAAAAATCCTGTGCCCTCTGAAAGGGATTCCAGAGCCCTAGATAGATGGGGAAAGAAGATATATACACCTCAGCTACTCTGGCTATGAGAGCATTAAATTGTCAGTTTCACATGCTGAAATATCAGCAAGTCCTAATGTCTCAATTAAAACAAAAAAATGAGCACACATTCTGAACAGTCTGAATTCAAGGAAATGCAGGGTCTGTTGCATGCAGCTGAACAGGTGGGCAAACATACTTTACAATCTGGATTTGATTAATTGGAAGCTTCCTGTAGAGCAGTTGTTACTGGGTCTGCCATACGTAGACATGCTTGGTTAAAAGAACAAACCCTACCTGATCATGTTAAAGCAAAATTATTGGATGCACCTTTACAGCACAATGTATTTGGCGTCAAAGTAGAAGAGGTTTTAAAGAAAATGGAGGATAAGGCAAAGTCTATGCAGATGGTCAAGGATTTTTTTTACAGGTACAACCCCCTTGTTTCAGCAGAAATTGGCCAACATAAAACTGGTCCTTTCCAGCTTCTGACAGAAAACAGAGGGGCAAATACAGACGCCCAAGGGGCAGAGGTCAGTCACAAGGCCTTTACAAACCTCGCCAGTGGGGTACTGCTACCCAGAAAGGAGAAGACAGGCCCCAAGCTAGCAGAAGACAAACACAATGACTCAGTCCTCAAACTACCAAGCAAATCTGTCTTGGCAGCTCCCTTGGGAGGAAAATTAGCACTTTTTGCAGACAACTGGCACATAAACATTGTCTCACAAGAATACAGATTCCACTTTCATACCTTGCCATGGATAAAAGGAATGCCAAACCTGCCACCAAATCAAAGGGCAGAGGCACAAAAACAAATTACAGCTATCATGGACATGAGAGCCATTCAACAGGTACCTACACAGGAGCAAGGACAAGGATTTTACTCAAGACTCTTTCTAGTCCCAACAGAAGACAAAGCATGGAGACCCATTCTGGATCTTTCAGTTCTGAACACCTATCTACAAGTACCAAAATTCAAAATGCTAACACTACAGCTTCTTCCCATGCTGGGCAAGAATGCTTGGCTAGTAACGTTGGACCTCAAGGAGGCATACATGCATGTCCCTATCAGACAAATTTGCAGAAGATACCTCCGCTTCATTGCAGGTTCAACCCATTATCAATTCTCTGCACTGCCTTTTGGCTTATCTACTGTGCCCAGGGTCTTCACAAAATGCCTGGCACCAGTAATTGCATACTGCAGACAGAGGAATTCAAATATACCCATACCTGGACGACTGCCTTATTCTAGCAGAAAGCAAGGGCATTCTTTTAAAGCATCTGGCATTTGTCAAACACCTTCTAAGTTGCCTAGGGTACACAGTAAATGAAAAGAAATCAAAACTAGTGCCCTCACAAAACATAATATTCCTGGGTGCCAGCTTGAATACAACGGCCCAGATGGCTTATCTCACGCCAGACAAGCAACAACAGCTGACTCAGTACTTCAGAATAATGGCAACAGAGACCCAGCTCCCTGCAAGAAAAATTCTGCAGGCCTTGGGATTCATGGCATCTTGCATACTACTAATACCATTTGCAAAACTGCATATGAGGAAATTACAATGGTACCTGAAAAGCGTATGGACTCAACGCAGCCACAGCTTGGAAACAATGGTACCACTCATTCCATGCCGTCAACAAGAATTTCTGTGGTGGGCACAGGCATGTCACCTCAAGGGTCAGCCTTTCACCTTACCCACAGCCAGGCAAACAATGACAACAGATGCATCGGACTATGCCTGGGGAGCACACATGGCAGGGCAAATGGACTACAGATCAAAGGCATCTGCATATCAATCAAAAAGAAATGCTAGCAGTACAGAATGCCCTAACAGCTTTCAAGGACCTCTTACACCCAGGACAAGTAATAAAGACGGCCAATACCATAGTAATGTGGTACATAAACAAGCAAGGGGGCACACATTCCTACCCTCTATGCAGGCAAGCAATGACCTTGTGGAACACAGCACTGTTTTACCAGGTTCAATTACAAGCACAATTCCTGCCAGGAAAGAAAAGCACATTGGCAGACGACCTAAGCAGAAACATCATGGATCCTCATGAGTGGAAACTAGATCCACAAGTATTTGCAATGATAACTCAAAAATGGGGATGCCCAGACATAGATCTGTTTGCCAACCCCCAAAACTACCAACTTCAAAAATTTTGCACAATGACATTCCATCCACAAGCTTGGAAAGTGGACGCCCTCTCGTTCAGTTGGAAAACATTAACAGTGTATGCCTTTCCTCCACTGCCTCTTCTAGCAAAGGTACTGCTGAAAGTCAGGTTAGAGAGGCCACAAATGATACTCATTGCACCAGACTGGCCATGCAGCACTGGTATCCAATTCTAAGGAGCATGGCCCACCATGGATTTTACCACAAATTCCTCAACTGCTCACCCAGCGAGACAATCAGATTCTACACAGCCAGCTCAAGACTTTAAACCTGGCTGCATGGCAAATTACCTAAACAACCAGCCAAAACCTCTATCCAAAGCTGTTATGGATGTCATTCTGGAGGCCAGGAGGCCCAGCACCAGGAAAACCTTATTCAGACAAATGGAAAAGATTTTGCACCTGGAACCAGGCTAACGGCCAAAATCCCCTTGATCCAAACATTCCTCAGATTCGACAATATTTAACTGAGATGCTGCACAAAGGACTGTACTTTTCATCTATTAAGATCCACACCTCAGCAATTTCAGCTCATTACAACACGGATCCTCCTTTATTTTCACTTCCACTCCTAAGACAGTACCTCAGAGGGGCTAAGAACATAAGACCACCCAGGAGAGCACCAACACCTACTTGGGATCTCAACTTTGTTCTGGAAAAGCTTACACTGCCGCCCTTTGAACCAGCATTTTCAGCTGATTTAAAATTTCTTTCATGGAAGACTGCCCTGCTACTAGTAATAACTTCAGCTAGAAGAGTCCCAGAGCTACAGGCACTAATGGCAGTGGAGCCTTTCCTCATTTTTCATCAAGACATAGTCTCTCTACGAACTAACCCTTCCTTTATGCCAAAGGTGGTATCCAGTGTGGCCCTAAACCAAACCATTCATTTGTCCACGTTTTTCCCAAATCCCCAGAACAAAGGAGAAAGACTCCTGCACTCTTGGGACATTCACTGGCAATTACGTTACTACTTGGATAAAACTAAGGCTTTCAGAAAATCTGACCAGCTCTTTGTAGCCTATGCTGCAGGATCACAAGGAAAAGCCATCTCAAAACAGACCATTTCAAAATGGATAGGATAATTGTATACGTTTCTGCTACATGCATCATGGGAAACCGGTACCTGCTAACATTAGGTCCCACTCCACCAGGGCTACAGCTACATCCGCAGCTTTTCTCAGGGGGGTGCCAACCAAGGATATTCTGGAAGCTGCAACTTGGGGAGTTCAGTGCACACCTTCATCAAACACTATCACTTACCTCTATATTCTAAGACTAGAGCTGGTTTTGCCACTGCAGTTTTGCAGGACCTACTAGCTTCTTCTAACCCTGTTTAACTCCACCACCCATCCTTAGCTTTGAGATTCAACCCAAGTGTGATGACTGCAGCAGGATAACACGATGAACATAGTACAGTTTTGTACCTACCATAAATGTAGATGTTAGAGTGTTCACCCTGCTGCAGTCCGGTATAGCCTACCTATTGGGGGCCCCTGACATCTGGGGCAAGAAAAAACTGAAGAAAATGGCATCGGATGTCTCTTGTATACCCCTGGCACACTGACGTCAGGGAAGAAGCGACAGCAACCGAAGCCGGACCAAGACTTTGGCACTCAGGCTGACTGCGGGACCGCCTGACGGCAGGATAACCCAAGTGTGATGACTGCAGCAGGGTGAACACTCGGAACATCTACATTTATGGTAGGTACAAAACTGTACTTTTCTCATTTATATCAAATTAGTTTAAACTAAAACCAATAAAAATACTTTCTCTCCATTTTAAACAAACAATGAATGTAAATGAATTTAAAATCTGAAATACATTGTCAAAAGTACAACCTCCTTGTTTTCATTTAACCAAACTTTTAGAATTGGCAATTTTAAAATATAAATCTTTCCATATAAATACAATATAAAAACATATTGTTTAAAATCGTTTTCTTATTTATGTAAAAATACCATAACTTTGAATTAAAAAAACACTTTGAATTATATCATTTGTTCCATTACTAAGAATAGTAAGTAATTAGTAATAAATGTAGATGTTTCAGTGTATACACTGTTGCAGTCTTGGTTTCCTTCCCTCTATCCCCTTATATCCTCTTCCCCTAGGGGGGCTTAAGCTTCCCACGGTGGCTGTTAGCCACCAGGATCACCTTATCTTATTTCCTTGAGCTTCTGATTGGTTAGGGCAAGAGAAACTGATGTAATGACGTCTGCTGCTGTCCTTTATAACACTTACGACCTGATGGCAGACTTGGACAACTTCAGCCAACACAGAAAAACATTAACTCTGGTGTTGGGAGGGCTACCTCAGCAGGGATAACCCACAGGTGATGACTGCAACAGTAAATACACTCTAACATCTACATTTATGGTAAGTGTACACAACTGTACTTTCTGTATTCTGGTCAAAGCTCTTTTCTTGGTGCCTCGTGTTTGTGAGATAAAAATGAAGCTGCACCTTTCATTGGAAGTGCTGTAGTTTCTCAGAGTTTGAAGGATGAAAACTGAATGTGATTTGATGAACGGTTGCTGTAATTTATTGTGTACTTGTACAGAACTAGATGTGAGGCTCTTAAGGCTAGAGTTGCTGTCAGGTATTGTGATTCTGTGTTTTGCTAGTTGTAAATTAATTGCTTCCATTTACTTTTTTTTGTCACTGGTGTGTGTGTATATGTATGTGTGTGTATGTATATATATATATATATATATATATATATATGTGTGTGTGTGTATATATACATATATATATATATATATATATATATATATATATATATATATATATATATATATATATATATATATATATATATATATATACATATATATATATATATATATATATATATACATACATATATATATTTTTGATACTTCTGTATTTCAGCCAAGTGAAGTAGCTAGGAAAGCCTGAAGTTTCAGCTGGCATTGTGAATTGTGTGGCTAAAATGCTGATGCTTGTTTCAGTCTTTAGACAATGTGTTTTTGTTTTATCATTGTTGTTATGGGACACTGAAGGTTTTTGATAATTTATATAGCATTCTTTCAAAGCATTTTAAAAGCTATTTATTGGATTTAGCAGGGAAGTGTGTGGTATGGTGACAGAGTATGTTCGTTTTGACAACATGAGACAGAAGAATGTGGTTTCTCTGGGGTAGAATGCTAGATTTGAAAAGGAGGCTTGAAAGTGGAGATGAAGTTGAGATCTTAATGAGTGTTGAGCCGTAAACCAAAGGAAGCAGTAGGTCACTGAACTAGCACTAAGTTTAAGCTGGACCTTAAACTTTCTAACTTAACTCACTTTCTGCTATGTCCTGGGCCCCTGTTTGTACATCTTTTTATCAAAAAGAAATGTATTTGGTCAGCAACCACACCATAGGAATGTGACTTCTACAACGGAAAACGTTCTGAAAAGACTACGTTGTGCAGTCGAAAAGGATGTGTCTGCTTAAGTTAACAAATGTGCCAAGGCTTTTTCCTGTTCCATCTTTGAGCATTATTAGGAAAAATGCTGAGGGGAAAGATGGATACAGTGCCAGTGTCTGCATTTTCAGCTTAATCGGGTACTTATTTTTCCAGCAGTAATGAGGCCACAAATTGCTTTCACTTCCTTATTTTAGTCTCTAATCTCAATTGTTACAGAATAACATATGTTCATTAGCAAATGAATGGTAAGAAAGTAATGTGTAAGACCTTACTATAACAGAGTTCTGACTGATCACTATTGCAGAATTCCTAGCAGATGGGTTATGCTGCAAGGATAATCATACACCCAGACAGCATACCAAAGGCTGAATGCCTTTCTCATGCAACATGCATCCAGTGTATGACCTTAGGACTCTTACACCAGACCAAGAAACTGAAGCAGAAAAGATAACTACGTAAATATGTACAAGTCAAAGGGGGGGGGGGGTCCACCTCTGCCCAAAACCGACAAACTGGAGACAAGGGGAATAATGAAGTTCTGCAGTAGTGATCTGTCTTAACGTGTATTATTATGGTAGCTGTCCTATTTTCTTTCTTGGTTCACTGTTGCAATATTACAGATGAGAGATTCCTGAAGCAGTCTAAGAAGAAAGGAAGGAAGAAGGTCGAGCTGCTTTATGGTCTCAATTCCTTGAGGATGCAATTAGCAAACACTGCTCCACTCCTAAAGAAATCATCAGTTTTGTAAAAGTGTGTGTGTGTGTGTGTGTGTGTGGTGTCTGTGTAGAAGATCATTGTGTTGCTTCAAGGATGCATCTAGAATCTGTACTCCTGAAGAAAGCCCCAGAAGAGGTTGCAACTGTAGTGGAGTGGGCTTTAACTGAGCCCTGGAGTGGTTTGCCATAGAAAAAGTAACTACATGAACTGCTTTTAAAAATACAGTTTTAAGTACTCTACTTGAAAACTGGAGAACCTAAGCTATTCTACAAAGTTATAAAAAGCTCATCACATTTTCTGATGCTTGGGCTTTATCCAAGCGAAATCTGAGCTATGTCCAACGAATGCAGTATTCTGTCTCCTGGTGTGGAAAATCCCTCCTTCCTTCAGAAGTATTCCACAACCTCCAAGGAAACAGTTGGAAGTGTTTCCCCCAAGTCATTTCCAGTCTTCTCTGTCATGGCACAATTCGGGAGATGCCACCCTCCCAAGTATGAAAAGGGTTCTACTTGAGGATGTCTGGCCCCCAGGAAAGATGGCTTTTTGAGACGCATTCTAGACTTATCCCATCTAAATACTTTCCTGAAGTTGCCACTTTTCGTATGTTAACTCTCCCCACTCTTCCCCTCATCTTTACTCAGTCGTTTATGGTGTTCCTGGACATCAAGGATGCTTATCTTCATATTCCCATTCATCCTTGGTTCTGGAAGCATCTTCGCTTTGCTATTGCTTACTCACATTTTCAGTTCTCTGCGGCCCCAAGGGTCTTCACAAAATGCTTAGCTCCTGTCATAACCTTCTGCAGGCTACAGGGCGTACAACTTTTTCCCATACTTGGACGATCATCTTCAGGGTCAGACTCCAGGTACCGTTCAGGAGAATATTCTCTTCATGGTGTCACTGCTGGAGGGTCTAGGATTCACTGTCCGCTACCAAAAATCTACCCTAGTTCCTTCTCCAGACCCCATTTTCCTAGAATGCAGGATCCAGATGGACAGGATGCTGGCTTCCTTACACCAGAAAAGGTCCTGTCCCTCGCATCCTACTTCCAGGTCCTCTTGCCCTTGCAGTCCCTGATGACTGCGAGGAAGTTTCTTCGTCTCTTGGGGTTCATGGCATCCACTATTCCCATGCTACCACTAGCCAAGTTACATATGAGGAAATTTCCATTTTTTTCCTGAGAACAGTTTGGGTACAACACTCCTATCCACTGGAGTTTATTCCCCTTCAGTCCTGGCTGAATGAGCTACACTAGTGGAGTCAACATGGTTCAAGAAATCCAGGCTTACCGTTGCAGCCACCTCTTCCCATTCGAACTGCAGACAGATGCTCCAGACCTGGGAATGGGGAGTGGCCGTGGCCTCATGGAGGGTCAGAGATGTGTGGTCCCCTCTCAGAAGAGGAAGCACATCAGCATAAAGAAGATGAGCCCTGATTTTCGCTGTACAAATCTTCAAACCCTTCTCCCAAGGAGCTTTAAATGGTTTACAGACAATACCACAGTCCTCTGTTAGGTCAACAGGCAGGGAGGGACAAAGTCTTATCTCTTATGCAGACTGGCTCTCCATGCCTGAGAGCTAGCCTCCCAGAGTCTGCTCACCCTGCAGGCGGTTTACATTCCTTCAACTCTAAATGTTGTGGCAGACACATTGAGCAGGTCCATAACTCAGTCCCACAAATTGATGTTTCACAGTGATGTGTTTCTGGACATGGTCCATTGATGGGGTACACCTCTGGTAGATGTCTTTGTATTCCAGTGTTGCAGTATTCTACATATGGATTTACTCCTCTTATCTCGCGTACGTATGGCCAGTATACAGAAGTTTTCAGTCCCTCTGAGGTGCGTGGTATGTCTGATATGACTAAGAAAAACATGGGCCTTAAAAGTGATGTCTGCATGCACCAACCCTCAGAACCTCTCAGCTGCCAGTCCTATGCCATGTGTTCCTGGTAGATCTCTTCACCTCCCCCGTGAACAACTTCTCACGTTTTGTACCAGAGTCCCTGATACAGGGAAGGTGGATGCCCTGTCCTTTTCTTGGAAGGGGATGTTTCTGTATGTATTCCTTCTTTCCCACTTCTCCTAAAAGTCCTGCTGAAGATTCAACAGGAGCAACCAAAAATATCGCTGGTGACTCCCATTTGACCAAGACAGCACTGGTTCCCCCTTATCCTGTATTTAGCCAAGTTAGCCAAGAGCAGTCATCACAAGTTACCCCACAGAGTGAACCTACACAAGACTAGCACTTTCTAATACACCCACAGATGTCAACTGTAAAAGTGACCCAGTGGGTGATAGGATTTTGATTCCTGTCCGACTCCTTTTTCTTTGAGGACATGCTGCAAGTTCTGCAGGAGGCCAGACAACCCAACACTAGGAAATCCTCTATTTACAAATAGAAAAGGTTTTTCGTCTGATTCCTTTAAAAGGATTTGCAACTACTGCTGGTGGATGTTCCAGTGTTTTTTTCCTATCTCCGTGGATTATTGAAGAGTGGACTGTCATGATCTTCAGTAAAAGCATATCTTTCTGCTGTCTCAGCATGTCTGCCTATGTCTCCCCCATTAGCTTCCAGACTGGAGCTTAGGTCAACTCCCACATGTCCATATCATTAGCCCAAACAAGACTTAAACGTCTAGTTTGGGCCCCATGCACTTCAGATCTGTCATGCCAATGGAGAGAGGACTTTAATTTTTTATATACATGTGGTTCTTTATCTTTAATGATTAAACTCTAGACCCTGATGATGTCCTTCTATTCATATACTGCTGTATTTATAACATAAGGGACTCTCGTATGTATTGCCATTTTACAAAAGATAGATGCTGCCACTATGGTGTGTGTGATGTCCAGCGTCTCTGTGGACGTTGGCCATAAACTGACTGGTACAAAACGGACATCAGCACGCATTTTCCTCAGACCTTTTCTGCCACCTGTGTGACTGCCAGCTCCGGTCGTCACTCCTTCGGAAAAGTGATTCCCGCCTGAAGCGTTCATCTATCCGACTTCAGGCAAGTACCCCATAGGAGTTTTTAATTATCCTTTGCTACTGTTTGGTTTCATGTCAGGTAGAAAGGGCAAGTGTAGGTGTGGAAGGCAAATTCCACATAAAGATGCGCATGAGCGCTGCCTTTTTTTGCTTAGGCCATGAACACAGCCACACTACTTGTATTTGTCAGGCCTTTGTTCCCAAAACCCTCAGGAGTCACTTAGCTGCCCTAAAACTTTTATTTAGAAACCAGCATCTAAAGCTGTTGGCCAAAGCGATGGATTCGACATCAGGTCCCACGAATAAGCCGCCAGTCAAAAAGGCTAAAAAGTCTAGGCCCGTGCTGACTGCTCCACCCTCTCTGAAGGCATAGAGTCCAACATGGAATCCTCGAGCCTCCTTTTGGTGGGTACCCAAGTGGAAGCCGTTAAAGAAGTAGAGGGCATGTCCCAGAGGGAATCGCAGGCATCCAAATCAGTCGCTAAGGGGGAACCTAGACTATCATATCCGTGGGTCCGCGTGTTCTCACAAATTGTGGTTTGCGATGACTGGGTTTACCTTCATATATGCATTCTGCACACTGACGAATGATAGAAGTTCGAAAGGATGTTTGCAAAGTTCTGAAACATTGAACGAAAAATTGTTCGAATGTACAATGAACGAATGCACAGTGACATTCGCTTATTGCAGATTCGCCATTTTGGGTGCGGGTTGCACTATAATGGGGATTGGAAAATGGAGCCTTTCTCTGCTGTAGTGCGATCTCTGAGTTAGTATATTAAAGTAGGGGGCTGCAGGGGGGCTTGCCCCCCGTATTACAATTCTGATTCGACTTTTTTGTTTGAATATCAGCGAATCTGCTTTTTTTTTTTTTCGATTTGTGATTTTTGAACATCGGAAACTTGTCGCGGTTCTGCTTCGTGGTTTGGATTTGCTCATATGAGCAAACACAATTGTGATTTTCGGCTATGTAAAGGTAAATTCCAGGACAGCTCTGTTATTGAGTGCCGTCTGGCCCTTCCACTCTTCACTGGATCTCTGATACTTCGACATCAGAGTCGCATAAAAAAAAAAATAAACATCTTGCCCCCTTCACTGACGCCCAGCGGCATCAGAACAACTTCTTGACTGGCAGGACTTCACCCAAGGCCTTTTGAACACCTTCTTAGCCCTATGTCAGGCCCCTACTCTATCTTAAGCCCCCTACTGCATCTACCCCCCAAAGGTAAGCCTGCTCCGTATGTTTCATCTGAAGAAAGAGATTCATCATTGAATGAATCCTTCACCTGTACCTAACAAATTGCTTGCTTTTCTGTGGTACCCTTCCTCATAGGAGGAGTCTAATGGCACAGATTCCTCGGGTGAAGATTTCACCTTCGGGGAAACCATTGCTCAAATGAAAGAATTCTTTAAGTGGGACAGCAATTCAGTTACAGAAACCAACAGGAGGTGTAATAACCTCTTGCAAATGGAGTCTCCCAACCCGTCTGCTGTACCTCCAGTACACCCTGATTTTTTAGGATGCATTCCTGGCTTCCTCCAAAAGCCCTGATTTACAGCCTCCTGCACCCAAACATCCAGACAGGTTTTATAAGGTCCCCGAGGATGCACACTTGTATAAAGCACCCTCTGCAGACCAGTCAGTCATTGTTGCGACTAGTGACAAAACTGCTGAGCTGCTCCCTTCCACCTGCCTCCTGCCCTCTTATAAGAACAGGTTAATGGAGCACCTAGGAAGAAGGGTATACACTTCTGCTACCCTAGCAGAGCAATTAACTACCAAACCCACATGGCCATGTATTCTCTGGCCCTTCTAAATGATGACTAAACAACTAGGGGGACCTCCCTGACTTCCTGGCCAAGGCTAAAATATCTACCTTGTTAAACTCCTGCACTCAGTTGACCAAGCACACTCTTAAGTGCAGTTATGCTGCAGTAGAGGCCTCTTCTAGGGCTGCTGCTTGAGGGTCTGTCATTAGGAGATGCTCCTGGCTTAGGTTGCAGCCTCTCCCAGATGACATTGTCTAGGGGTGCATCCAAGAGTTTAGACAAAGATTTGCTTGGTTCAGCGGCTGCTCATCTTTTTAAGGCCCTCCAAACGAAGGGCAGGGAGTTGCAGTATCTCAGAGACACATTTGTCTGTCTGATCCCGCGCTTCCAAAGGAACTACCCTACCAAAACCTTGTCTGTGAGAAAGCCTGCCAGGCGGTTGCCAGCCAAAAGCAAGAGAAACTCCAGGAAATGGTCCTCAGCCAGATCTGCTCCCTCTACTCCTGCTGCCAAACAACCCATCTGAAGTAGTTAACTTAATTTGATCAGCAACCTGTGGATTTCTGATCCGACACAGATCCGAGCCGGCAGCATACCAAGCAAAAGATCTGAGCTCCAAGCTCCTCCCCCCTACCCATATTACACTGCAACCTCCTTCCAATCCTCAGATCTCGTTTGCCGCAGCTTTGCCACCACAGGATTTTTGAGCTCCAGGCAAGTTTGTCAGGGTTTTTCGAAAATCTTTGGTCTGTGAGAGCCCCTTTGATATTTCTGTTGATGATTATTAGTTTATCTCTCACTACGGGTTTCCTTCCTCGCTAGATATTTGCGTTTTGTAGATCGAAAGTTGTTAACTTTCTGTCAGTGTAGGCACCCTTTCCGCTCGTAGAGTGTGTGTGTTGTCAGTTTGCTATTTCGAAAAGTCAGAAAATGACTTTCTCTAAGTGCACAGTGTGTGGCCACAAGCTGTCATCAGCCGACGGTCACACTCTGTGTGTAGTTTGCTTGGGGGTGCCTCATTTGTCATCTGGCTCCAAAATCTATGCAGCCTTCAACTCCAAGCCCTGCGGGATCGCAGGAACAAGTTAATTCTGGCGGGTCTTCTACCCGTGGAATCAGTGTCTGCTTCTCTACCAGCCACGGCTGTGGTTGTCCAGCCTTCCGGCTTTCCTCCCCTGTCCAGGACTCTCACTCCCACCTTGCCACAGGGAGAGAGGCAAAGAGAGAGTGAAAGACAAACACAGGGAGATTGAGAGACCTTCAGAAAAGGAAAAAGATAGAGAGAAGGGCCGCAAGTGGCAGGCTGAGTTGGATCCAACGGCCCCTCCCGCTAAGGTGTTTTTTGTCTCCTGTTAGTTACCAGGCCATCCTCTCCTCAGCTCCTTTCACCACGTTTTTCGCTGGAGGAGGAGGCTAGACCACCCTCGAGGTAGTCTTCACGTCGGCGGTGTCCTCGAGATGGACTCTGAGCATCTCTGAAGCAGACTTGGATCGGATGATGCGAAGGTTTCTACAAACTCAACTGCAGTGGGGGTGTTGCTGCCCCCCCCCCCACTCCCTCCGGTGCGGAGACTTCGGCTCTGTTTTTCGCCCTGATAGCTCCTTCTCTGATCCACCATCAGATTTCAGTGTCTATGGATCCGAGGAGCCCCCGGAGTCAGGGGGTCGGCGCCGATGTTACCTTTGGCCTCGACGCCGGCCATGCCCTCGAGTCTATTGGATCCGCTTTCGGACCCGAGCTCTCAGAGCTGAGAGTATGGCGTCAGATCCAAGGGGATGAGTGTGTGATCGGCTCCGTTGTGGTCAGGGCATACTGTCCCTTTGGGTTTGGCCATTCCAACTTCGGCTCCGATCCCTTCATCCGATCCGAGGGTCGCGGCTACCCTCACCACCAGTTTCAGGGAAGCCGGTTCTCCTTCAGCATTCATTGTGGAGAGAGTTCTCTCTGAAGGGTCGAGACCCCTTGCTCTTTCCTCAGGGTCCATCCCTGCCCCCTCGCAGTTGGGCTAGTCTTCTGTCATCCACTCCCCCCAGGGACAGCCTGTGTCTATTGCGCCCCAGCCAGGTCCCCTTGGAGGAAAAAAACATTTGTGAGCCCTCCCTGGCGAGTCCACCCGAGGAGGTTCCTCACAAACGCCATTGTAAAAGGAGGCACTTGACTCCCCCGAGTCCCTCACTGAGGATACCAACTTGGAGGAAGGGGAAGGTTCCCCCAAATCACCCCCTGAAGACGTCTCCTTCGGAGACATTATGGAAATTCTTCGCCGGGGGGGGGTCCTCCCAAAAACCTTCCTCCGACGAGTAACAAGTCAGTATTCCTGGAGGTGTTTGACACAGGCCCATCTACCTCTTGGGTGTCCCCCCCCAGCCAACCCTCTGGTGGACTTTATCACCACCAGAGCTTGGAAGGAGCGGACGCTGTGGAGCCAATACCCAAAAGGCCTGACAAAATATTGAGCCCCATGGCAGATAGAGCTTCTTGGAGGAAAGGTTCCCTGGTTGATGCCATGGTGGTGGCAGTGGCCACAGAAAAGGAACTTGCCCAGGAAAGTTATTTGGTCCACCCCCAGACAAGGAGTTGGGCGATGGACCATCTTGGAAAGTGAACTTTTGCTTCAGCTACTTTTACTATAAGGGCGCTGAATTACTTGGCCCACGTAATTCGACTGCAGCGGGACCTTGTGAAAGAGTACGCAGTCTCTCCCCCGGAGTCCATGTCGGCCGAGGATAAACAGAACTTTTTGGCTCGTTTGGGCACTCTCAAGTCTGTGTCCAATATGTCCATGCGTTTACTCTCACCACTGAGGGAGCTGCTAGCTGGTCTGGCATCGCCTTAAGGGGAATCGGTCTTTGCGATTTTTCGGAACCCTTCAAGGCGGCCTCTGCTAACGCACCCTTTGACGGTTCTACCCTGTTAGGGAATACTATCTGCGATACGCTTGTCCAGAGCAAGAAAGATGGGAAAACGCCATGAATCATTGGGATCTGCTTCTGTAACCCTCAAAGGTCCTTTTCCAGGAACCAGCGAGGGCAAAAAAAGCTGTAGTTCTGGAAAACTCAGCAGTCCCTGAAAACTCAGGACTCCTCCCCCAGAGGCAGAGGGGGACAATGTGGACGCCGGCCCAACGGCAGAGGGGGGGCCAAAGAACTTTGGGTCATGGGAACCTTTTTCAGATCGACCCTTGCAGCGACCCTGAGGGATTGCCCGACTGCTCCTCTCTGGAGGCAGTCGGGGGGGGCTTTTTCAATGCACCTAGCCCAATGGGAGTCCATCACAACAGATCACTGGGTGCTTCGAATAATATCCAGAGGCTGTTCTATTCCTTTCACAAACAAGCCCCCTTACACAAGGTGCCTCCCGGACGTCCCACTCACTCAGATGGATGCCGCGGCTTTGGAAATACAAAAGCTGCTAGAAAAAAAAGCCATCCAGCAGGTGCCCCTAGACCAGTCCGGATCAGGCATCTATTCCAGGATGTCCTTCAAGGATGCATCTGCAGTCATAACATATGGGTTGTCCTGCCTCAGGCAGCCCTTCGGTCGGCCGGATTCCAAAGTCTGGGTCTGGCCTCGGCTGATGTCGCACTTCACCCGACGTCATAGCTCCTGGGGTATAAAGGCATCAGCCAACGCCATTTTCCTCAGTCTTTCTTGCCACGCGGTGCCCGAAGCAGAAGCTGTTCGCAAGTGCCGGTCGGTCAGATCCAGAGATTTCAGCTAACGAAGACTTCTAAAAAAGCTAAGTACCCCGTTGGGGACTCTTTCTTGCCTCAGCCGATGTCAGACAAAGTAAATAATTGTTTAACTTGTGGGAAACAAATACCTCATAAGGATTTCTACTCTTACTGCCTTCCTTGCTTAGGCCCAGACCATGACGTATCAGCTTGTTTAGCCTGTGCTTCCTTCAACCGACGGACACTTAGACGTCGGTCGGAGTTTGCTGAAGAGTTTTTTGGCTCCGCTTTTGCATATAAAATGCCGTCGGAGACTCCGACTACACATTTAGCCAAAAAACGCAAGGAAAAGGACCGACACTCGCGGCCCGCGGTTTCGGCTGAAACCACGGTTAGGCCTACCGCGAGTGTCTCTGTTTCGGCTGAAACAGAGTCCTCGGTTCTTCCTTCGGCTGAAAGCATGCCTCCGACAACCGAGGCCTCAGAGGCCCCGGCTGAGTCAGCTACAGAAAATCCTACCGAAGAAGCAGGCACACAAGATTTGTCCGACACCATTCCGTTGGACATCTCCACTCCTGCACGTGGGGCAGCTAGACCCCCTGCTTCTGTGTCTATAGAGGCCTTTTCCAGGGCTAAAGCAGCTAAACTTTCCAAGGCCTTACCTACCAAGGCTCCCTCTCACAAACCTTCCTCAAGTTCTCAGATTCTCAGCCTTGCTGAGGACCTTATTTCTCTGATCAGGGGATCCCAACCTCACCCAGACAGGGCCTCACAACCCCCTCCTGAGAAGAGGCCTAGGACTGAACCCCCTGAACCTCTCTCCTCTGACTATTCCTCGGATGGATCAGATTTATCAGACCATCAGGAAGGACCACTCTCACCTTATGAGGATTCTGATGCAGAAGACTCCATTCCCTCTGCCTCCCCCCCAGAAGAATTTTCATTTGGGGAAACTCTACACTCAATGAGGGAACACTTCCAATGGCAGGGTCAGGATTTTTCTGATTCTAGGAAAAGGCTAAGGACTTTTTTACACTTACCACAGCATAGGCCTTTAGCCATACCACCTGTACTATCAGTTGTTGATGATGCATGCAGTGATGCCAGTTCTCCCCCTGATTCTCTCCCCCCGGCCCCTGCCAAACCTGACAGATATTACAGGGTCCCGGATTCTCACTTCCACTTGTATAAGGCCCATGCTGCAGACCCAGGGCCCTAAGGGTGTTGCAGCTGCCTCTGCCAAAAAACCCCTACCTTCTGAAAGAGAATCAAGAGCATTAGAGAGATGGGGTAAAAAGGTTTATACATCTGCTACTCTTTCTGCCAGGGCTTTAAACTGTCAATTTCACATGATACAGTACCAGGAATTTTTGTTAGATCAGCTGAATAAAAAGCTTTCCTCTCCTGAACCTTTAGACCGTAAGTCCCTTCAGGATTTGGTACACAACTCTCAGCAGGTCAGTAATCATTTCTTAAAATGTGGCTATGATGCACTGGAGGCTTCATTTAGATCAGCTATGACTGGAGCAGTAATTCGAAGGCATGCCTGGCTAAAAGAGCGATCCTTGCCAGACCATGTTAAGTCTAAACTCCTAGATGCCCCTATGGAGAAACAAAGTTTATTTTGCTCCCCTGCACAGGAGGTACTAAAGAAAGTGGAAGAAAAAGCAAAATCTGTCCAAACAGTCAAGGATTTTCTGCAGGTCCAACCTCCGAGGTTCAGCAGAAATTGGCCTTCAAAGAATTGGTCCTTTCCAGACACCTCCAGAGCACAGAGAGGCAGAAATAGATGCCCAAGAGGCAGAGGTCAATCAAGGGGTGCCTACAGGGGTTGTCAGTGGCAACCTGCCAACCAGAGGAGTGCCGCCACAGCTGCGACTGCAACCACTTCCACAGGACAGACACAATGACTTGGCTCTGATTCTGCCTACCAGGGAACAACTGGAAGCACCCTTGGGCGGAAAGCTAGCTTTATTTTCAAAAAACTGGCATTGCATTACAGGAGACAAATGGACTTTGCAAACAATAGACAAAGGCTACAGGTTTCACTTCCACACTTTACCAAAAAAGAGAGGAATGCCAAACCTTCCACCAAGCCAGAAATCAGAGGCTCTAAAACAAATCATCAACTTACTAAGGATGAGAGCAATAGAAAAGGTACCATCTATGGAACAAGGCCAAGGATTTTACTCCAGACTATTCTTTGTACCAAGAAAAGAAAATCAGTGGAGGCCTATTCTCGACTTGTCCGCACTGAACACACATCTCATTGTACCAAAATTCAAGATGCTGACCCTACAGCAACTTCTTCCCATGTTGGGCAAGGAGTCTTGGCTGGTGACCGTAGATCTCAAGGAGGAATATCTGCACATCCCTGTACGACCAGATTGCAGAAGACACCTCAGATTTCTTGCAGGATCAGAGCATTATCAATTCTCAGCATTGCCCTTTGGCTTATCTACTGCGCCCAGAGTATTCACGAAATGCCTGGCATCAGTAATTGCACATTGCAGGCTTCAGGGAATACAAATCTACCCATACCTGGACGACTGCCTAATACAAGCGGACAACAAGACAAAAATAATAAAGGATTTGGCCTATGTCATACAACTGCTGCAAGCCTTGGGATACACAGTCAACATACAAAAGTCAAGACTAGTGCCATCCCAAAGGATAACATTTTTGGGTGCAGAACTGGACACAATAACTCAGATGGCTTTTCTCACAGAAGAAAAACAAAAGCAACTACCAGTCTACTTCATGGCATTGACGAGACAAACTCAGCTTACTGCAAGGAAAGTCCTGCAGGCCCTGGGTTACATGGCATCCTGCATCATCTTGATCCCACATGCCAGGCTACATATGAGAAAATTACAATGGTATCTAAGGAATATATGGTCTCAACACTGACACAGTCTAGAAACCCTGATACCAATCATTCCATGCCTGAAAAAAGAATTCCTGTGGTGGGCTCAGGCCTGCCGGACCAACAGAGGATTGCCTTTCCACAAACCACAACCAAGGCAGACCATCACCACGGACGCCTCAGACCTAGGCTGGGGGGCACACATGGAAGACACGTGTATCCAAGGCCTATGGTCCCAAGACCAGCTGAATCTACACATAAATCTAAAGGAGATGCTGGCAGTGAAGCATGCAATCGAGGCATTCAAATCATTCCTCCAGCAAGGACACCTGCTAAGGACGGACAATACCACAGTCATGTGGTACATCAACAAACAGGGAGGCACACATTCCTACCCTCTATGCCGGATGGCAATGGACCTGTGGAACCTAGGCCTGAATCTCAACATTCAATTACAGGCCAGATTCGTACCAGGAAAAGAGAATTCACTAGCAGACAGCTTAAGCAGAACTACCACGGATGCTCACGAATGGATGTTGCATCCAGACATCTTCAAACCCATAACAAAGAAACGGGGAATGCCAGAGATAGACCTGTTCGCCTCCCCACTCAACCACCAACTGAAGAAATTCTGCTCAAGAGAATACCACCCACAAGCCTGGAGGGTGGACTCCCTTTCTTTCAGCTGGAAGGCCCTGACAGTTTATGCCTTTCCACCTCTCCCATTGATGTACAAAGTTCTACTGAAGATCAGGGAGGAACAGCCAAAGGTAATTCTGATAGCTCCAGACTGGCCAAGGCAGCACTGGTACCCGCTACTGAGAAGCATGTCTCGGGCGAACTCATGGCCTCTACCTCTATGGCCTTTACTTCTAACGCAGAACAACTACAAGACCCTGCATCCAAACTTGAAAACACTGCAGCTAACTGCCTGGAAAATTGCATAAAACAAAACCAACCTGTTTTATCTCAGAGGGTCAAGGACATTATCCTGGAGGCTCGCAGACCCTCCACAAGGAAAACATATTCAGCCAAATGGAAGAGATTCCTCATTTGGAGTGCATCAAAGGGAACAAATGTCACACTGGCAAACCTAGCACACATCCTAGAATACTTAGCAGAACTGTTCCACAATGGCCTGTCCTATTCTTCCATTAAGATTCTTGCTTCAGCAATTTCAGCAGAGTACAACATGGATCCTCCTGTCTTCTCTCACCCTCTCCTCAGACAATTTTTGAGAGGGATCAAAAATGTAAAACCTCCAAGGAAACGACCTCTGCCTGCATGGGATCTCAATTTTGTGCTGGAAAAATTAACACTTCCCCCTTTTGAACCAGCAGCAACAGCAGACTTACAGTTCTTATCTTGGAAAACTGCCTTCCTGCTAGCAATCACTTCAGCAAGAAGGGTATCCGAGTTACAGGCATTAATGGCAGTGCAGCCTTTCCTTATCTTTCACCAGGACAGAGTGTCTCTGAGAACCAATCCTACTTTCATGCCAAAGGTGGTATCCAGGGTATCCTTGAACCAAGCTATTCATTTACCTACATTCTTCCCTAACCCACAGAACAGGGGGGGAAAACTACTACACACCTTGGATGTACACAGACAACTGCGCTACTATCTGGACAGAACTAAGACCAGCAGAAAAACTGACCAGCGTCTGGTAGCATATGCAACAGGAGTGCAAGGAAAAGCAATTTCAAAACAGACAATTTCAAAATGGATAGGAAATTGCATTCGATTCTGCTACTCGTTTCATGGAAAGACAACAACTGAAAATATCAGGCCTCACTCCACAAGAGCTACAGCCACCACTACAGCTTTCCTACGAGGAGTGGCTACCAAAGACATTTTAGAAGCTGCTACTTGGAGCTCCATGCATACATTTGCCAAGCATTACAATCTTCCTTTATACTCCAGATCCCGAGCAGGTTTTGCAACTGCAGTTTTACAAGGGATCTTAACTACACCATCATTATCTTAGTGCCTCCTCCCCCAGTTTGGCTATGGTATTCTACCCATATGTTATGACTGCAGATGCATCCTTGAAGGACATAGTACAGTTTTGTACCTACCATAAATGTAGATGTCCGCTAGGTATGCATCTGCAGTCAGGATTACCCACCCTCCTTCCCCTCTGTGGTATTCCTAGGGTACTTACCCCTCTTAGCAAGCTGGGGGAATCTATTGTGGTGTATTTGTTTGTATGTATATATGTATATATACATTTTGCTTTCTACTGTTTGGAATTTTCTACTTTTATACAAATTTAGCCTCCTAGAGGGCACCTGGCATCTGGGGCAAGAAACACTGAGGAAAATGGCGTCTGCTGATGCCTTTATACCCCAGGAGCTATGACGTCGGGAGAAGTGCGACATCAGCCGAGGCCAGACCCAGACTTTGGAATCCGGCCGACCGAAGGGCTGCCTGAGGCAGGACAACCCATATGTTATGACTGCAGATGCATACCTATCGGACATCTACATTTATGGTAGGTACAAAACTGTACTTTCTTTTTGGTGCCAAAAACGATGGGGGACCTAAGGCCGATTCTCGACCTATCAACAATGAACCTGTTAATTGCCAAGGAAAAGTTACGGATGGTCATGCTTCAATCCATCCTGCCCTTCCTGCAGGAGGAAGATTGGTTGTGCTCGATAGACCTCAAGGATGTGTACTACCATATCCTGATGGACAGGCGATCCAGGTCCAGGAGGTTCCTCCGCTGTCAGCTAGGGTCCAGTGATCAATTCAGGGTCCTACCCTCGGTCTCACCACAGCTCCCAGGGTGTTCACCAAGGTCATGGCAGTATTAGTGGCCCACCTGAGACTTCAGGGCATTCAGGTCTTGGCTCCTCACTGCCCCCACTCTTACTAGCCAGAGATTTCTTTCTCCAGATATCACCTCTGCTGGGGATTACCATAAATCTTAGGAAAGTCTTCCCTGCAACCTGTTCAAGTGTTAGACGTCATAGGGGCGAGAATAGATTCTCTTCAGGCCAGGGCATTCTTGACTCCAGACTACACAGCCTGGCACTTCATGTGTTAGCGCTTCTGCAGTCCCCTGCACCCCCAGCAGAATTAGTCCTGAGAGCCTTAGGGTCCACGGCAGCAGCTATCAACCTGATCCCTTGTGTTTGTCTGCATGTGAGAATTCTACAGTGGACGTTGCAAGTTCAGTGGTTGATACTTCATCAACCTCTAGATTTTCCGATTCCTCTGAGCAGTGTGTGCAGAAATTCTCATGTTGTGGCTCCGATCCCGGAATTTGCAGGAGGGACGTCCTTTTGTTACGCCCCAAGCCACGGTGACCACGGACACCTCCCGCCTATGGTGGGGGGGGGGGCACTGTTCAGGCAGGACTGTTAAAGGCACGTGGACTCAAGATGAGAGCGGTCCTTTTAGCTTTGCAGGCCTTTCATGCTTATCTTCCTCTGGGAACTATTGCGATCCAGTCAGACAATGGCAGTGGTCTGGTATATCAACAAATGGGGGGGAAACCAAGTCTTATCCCCTTTGTTGAGAAGCCATGAGAGTCTTGGAATGGGCGATCTCCACCAACCGCTTTCTGATAGCAATGCACATTCTGGGTCTGTCCAACATCCAACATCTTGGCAGACAAATTGAGCAAAGCTATCCTTACTCCCTATGAGTGGTCTCTGAACCCTGGTGTAGCAGAACAGATCTTCCTCAAGTGGGGTCAGCTTTGCTGCGATCTCTTCGCATCGCCATCCAATGCAAAGTCCAGCGAGTTTTTTGCTCTGATCCCCCCGACAGGGGAAGCCCCCAGAGACGCTCTTGTTCATGCTTGGCCACCCGGTCTTTATGCGCATCTCCCGCTCATGACAAAATTCTTACAGAAAGCTCACCGGTTGGGGAGCAGAATGATCCTCATAGCCCCATTCTGGCCTCGTCAAGTCTGGTTCCCCTGCCTACGGTTTCATGTCATAGCTCCAGCTTGGTTCTTGGATCCCATTCCCAATCTGATTCGTCATCCCTTGGGAGTGCTTCTTCCAAAACTGGACAGCCTGAAGCTCACAGCTTGGCTGCTCCAGTTCCACTAGTTGCTAGGACTTCCCGGTATCTCTTCCCCTGTTAAATCTATCTTGGTTGCGGCACACAAATCCTCTACAAGGAAAATTGACTGTAGCAAATGGAGACGTTTCTCCATTTGGGCTTCACAGAGAAATCTGGATGTTCTTTGTGTTTCACTGTTTCAGTCATTACATTTGGGTAATCTGCTGGCAGGTTGCTCTGTCAGTCTGATTAACAAAGTCTTGGGTCCTGCGTCTGTTGCTGTCCCTTCTTCCATGACATCAGGTAGTCAGGGGTATAAAACATGCAGCCGACGCCATTTTATCAGTCTTTCTTGCCGTGTGATGCCTGAAGCAGAAGCAGTTCAAGTGCCGGTCGGCCGACTCCTGATATTTTCATTTTCGAGCTTCAGAACCAGTCTTGTACTTAAAGCTAAGTATCCCGTTGGGGAAACTTTTTCTTGCTCCTTACCGATGTCAGTAAAAGTTAATAATTGCATTACTTGGGGAAAGTAAATACCTCATAAAGATTTTCATTCGTACTGTATTCCTTGCCTAGGCCCTGACCATGACGTATCTTGCTGTCGGTTTTGTGCTTTATTTAATCAGCGCACTATCCTTCTGTATATTTTTGCCTCTAAATATTTCTGTTCTCTGTTCAAGTTATCCAGAAATGTCGGTTAGCATTCCGACTTCCGGGATTCCGAAAAAATGCAAAGATAGACAGGCCGCTGAGGTCCAAAACTGCCGACGATGCTTCTCCTAAGCCATTCGCCAGTACTCAGTGACGCGCTTTCGCAAACTTGGATGGGTCTGGAGACGCTGTGCAGGCACCGGCTTCTGATGGTGTATTCAGGCCTACACACTTGCATATTAAATCGACACCGCCTTCATTACGAAAGCCTAAATCTCGATCCATGCCTAAAGAACTGACGCCCAGGCCGCATGTTTAGGCTCCTATGCCTAAAAAACAGATAATAAAAATGGCTGAAGATCTAATTACTCTAATCAGGGATAGTAACCAAAAAAACACACTGAAAAAACCCCTCAGGTCTTGGCAGGCAAACAGTTCCAACAAAAGCTGAGAGAGCGATAAATAAATCCACTGCAATAAAACGTTGTAACAGATAAAAAACGTGTTTAATCCAATGACAGTTTAGCGCTTTCACTCACATAAGTTGAGCTTCATCAGAACTAATCACCATTCTTAAAAAGACAGTTTATATGCACTTTTTGGCGCCAAAAATTTTCAAATTTCTTAAAAAACTTAAAGAAACAGTAATCAATGTTAAACACAATGTTCTATGTAAATATGTAAATTAGTATCATATAAAAATATCATATGAAGTAATAATAAATAGAGAATATATAAAGAATATATAAAGAATATATAAAGAAATGCCAGCAAATCAATACTTATTAACTACAAATATAAAATGTAAACTTATGTTAAAAAAATTTTCCAAGGCACCAAGACATTGTTGGATGAATTTCTTGTATTTATTGGTGATAGTAGTGAATATTTAAAATTCACTTCCACTTGTGACTACCAAGGTTTGGCCTATTTGGACACATTTGTGTTCAAAGGTAATAATTGTTTTGAGTCGAAATTGTATAGAAAAAATACATTTTCCAACAATTATTTGGAATTTTCGAGTAATCACCCCAGGAGGATGTTTAATAACATTTTCAAAGGGCAGATTATTAGAGCCATTAGAATGACTTCGAATTTCCATGATATGTTGGAAGAAGTTGCTTATATTACTGACCTATTTAAAAGTAGGGGGTATGACAACCAAACACTAAATAGAATTTCAACAAGTTTGATTAAAGAATGAGGTACAAAATATAAACCCCTGTTAGGGGAATATGCGTATGGTACATGTAATAATAAGGTGCTTGAAAAAAGTACACAAATAACAAGAAATTTGGGAAGGGCATGTGTACTAGAGTATGGTTCACACGTAGCTAAAATTAAAAATATTATTATTAAAAATTGGAGTATTATTCAAGCAGACGACAGTATTACACATATATTGGGTAGTGCACCATCTTTTGTTTATAAAATGGGGAATAATTTGAAGAAGTTATTGGAGAGAAGAATTGACAACAGATTTAGTGATGGTGACCATACTAAAAAATGTGGTATGTGTCGTCAGTGTAAGAATATTATGGAAGATGAGAAAATTAAATTGAGAAATGTAAATAATACCACCATTAGATTTAAATCGGGTAATTGTAATACTAAGTGGGTGGTTTATTTAGCTAAATGTGAAAGATGCCCAAGTTTTTATATAGGAAAAACTGAGCAAAAGCTAAGTAAAAGAATATATTCTCATATGTATAGTATAAAAACTAGAAATGAGAATAATGCGTTGTTCAGACATGTTAACAAATTTGATTTGACTCATTCTTTTAGATTTGGTATTATTGACCGGGTTGAGATACACAATAGGGGTGGGAATTTTAGGGAACAATTGTTGTACAAGGAAACCTGGTGGCAATTGTATACTGATGCTGCACATGAACCAGGTTTAAATGACTCAATATCTATAAAATATATGTTGTGATAATGGATGTCATTTTAAAGTTCACTAATGGAAAAATTTTTTAACATAAGTTTACATTTTATATTTGTAGTTAATAAGTATTGATTTGCTGGCATTTCTTTATATATTCTTTATATATTCTTTATATATTCTTTATATATTCTCTATTTATTATTACTTCATATGATATTTTTATATGATACTAATTTACATATTTACATAGAACATTGTGTTTAACATTGATTACTGTTTCTTTAAGTTTTTTAAGAAATTTGAAAATTTTTGGCGCCAAAAAGTGCATATAAACTGTCTTTTTAAGAATGGTGATTAGTTCTGATGAAGCTCAACTTATGTGAGTGAAAGCGCTAAACTGTCATTGGATTAAACACGTTTTTTATCTGTTACAACGTTTTATTGCAGTGGATTTATTTATCGCTCTCTCAGCTTTTGTTGGAACTGTTTGCCTGCCAAGACCTGAGGGGTTTTTTCAGTGTGTTTTTTTGGTTACGGAGTTTTTTTACACGCTGATATCTGGTTCTTCTAATCAGGGATAGTCAAACCCCCCCCCCCAAGAGGCCTAGGGCTGAGCTTGATTATGAATCTTCTGTTCAGGATTCTGATGTTCTCTGTGTTTAACTGTTGCATTACATTTGAGTAATCTGCTGGCAGGTTGCCCTCATTCGGCCTGAATAACAAAGTCTTGGGTCCTGCGTCGGTTGCTCTCTCTTCTTCCATGATGTCAGGTCGTCAGGGGTGTAAAACATGCAGCCGACGCCATTTTATTCAGTCTTTCTTGTCGCGCGGTGCCCAAAGCAGAAACAGTTCGCAAGTGCCGGCCGACTCCTGAAATTTTCGCATTCGAGTTTCAGAACCAAAGTTTTCAAACTAAAGCTAAGTACCCTGTTGGGGAAACTTTCTTGCTCCTTACCGATGTCAGTAAAAGTTAATAATTGCATTACTTGTGGGAAGCAAATACCTCCTAAGGATTTTCATTTGTACTGTATTCCTTGCCTAGGCCCAGATCAGAATGTGCCTTGCTGTCGGTTTTGTGCTAGATTTAACCAATGCACTATTAAGCGTCGGTATATTTTTGCTTCTAAATATTTTGGTTCAAGATTTAATTATCCTGAAATGCCATCGGTTAGCAATCCGACTACCGGAGTTCACAAAAAAACACAGAAAAAAAACAGACGCATACCGTCGAGGTCCAAAACCGATGACGAAGCTTCTCCTAAGCCGTTCGCCGGTACTCAGCGAGGTGCTTTTGCACCCCCTGATACCTGCTACTTTTGAGTCGCAAGCCTCTACAGAGACCCATTCGAAGTCCGGTATGCAGCGAGGTTCTCATAGTATTGAACCCACGGATGTCTCTCCCTTGGATGGGTCCTGAGCCGCTGAGCAGGCACCGGCTTCTGAGGGTGTTTTCATATTAAACCGACGCCAGCCTCACAAACAAGGTCAAAAACATCTTCTGTGTCTAAACTGACTCATGAGCCACGTGCTCAGGCCCATATGCATAAATAAACAGATCAAAAGGGCTGAGGATTTAATTACCTTGATCAGGGGTTCCCAACCTTCCCCTGCTAAGAGGCCTACACAAGGCACTGATTATGAATCTTCAGATCAGGTTTCCATTTCTTCTGATTCCTCTTCTGATCAGGAATTTTCTGTTCCATCCAATGAGGATTCTGATGCAGTGGAATCCGTCCCATCTGCATCTCCTCCTGAGGATTACTCTTTTGGAGAGACTTTGCATACTTTAAGGGAACATTTTCACTAGGAGAGTCAGGACTTAATTAAAAAAGAGGCTTAGGGATTTCCTTCTTCCTCAGCATAGGCCTTTGACAATACCTCCTGTGTTAGACATTGTTGATGTGTTTTCGGAATCAAGCATGGCTCTTGATTCCCTGCCTCCAGCTCCTAGTAAGCCAGACAGATATTACAGGGATCCTGATTCCCACAAATTTCTATTAAAAAATCCTGCTGCTGATCCTGAGATTATTTCTCAGGGTCCCAAGGGTGTAAAGGCCTCTACAGCCAAAAATCCTATCCCTCTGACAGAGATTCCAGGGCACTGGATAGATGGGGAAAGAAGGTTTATACGTCTGCAACCTTGGCAATCAGGGCCTTAAACTGCCAGTTTCATATGCTTAAATATCAACAGCATGTTACGGGCTTACTGAAACAGAGAATGATGATGATTTCTGATTGTGTGGAAAATAGTTACAGGAATTATTGCATTCAGCAGAATTGGTTGGAAAGCATACTTTGCAATGTGGTTTTGATTCTTTGGAGGCCTCTTATAGGGCCACCGTTACTGGATCTGTGATTAGAAGGTGTGCCTGGCTTAAGCAGTAAAATCTGCCTGATCATGTTAAAGCTACATTGTTGGATGCCCCTTTGCAGCATGATACTCTGGGAATAAGGCAGAAGAGGTTTTAAAGAAAATGGAAGACAAGGCTAAGGCTATGCAAACTGTAAAATATTTCTAGCAAGTGCAGCCACCCAGGTTCAGTAGATACTGGCCTACTAAAGTTGGTCCTTTCCTGTGTCCAACAGAGCCACTCAAGGCAAATCCAGGCACTCAAAAGGCTCCAGATACCAATCACAAGGTTCTTGCAGGTCAAAGCAATGGGGTGCCTCCACCTCCAACACTGGAGGAAACAAAGCACAACCCTACAGTAAGCAGTCTCAATGACTTTCCTCTCCCATCACCAAGCACTTACCTTTTGGCAGCCCCCTTGTGGGGGGGGGGGACTAGCACTTCATGCTCAAAATTGGCAGTTAATTACCCAGGACAAGTGGGTATTAAAGATAGTATCCCAGGGGTACAGATTTCATTTCCATACTTTGCCAATTCCAAACGGATGTTCGGATCTGCCACAAAAAACAGTAGGCAGAGGCCCAGAAACAAGTCATGTTCCTCATGGATATGGGGGCTATTCAACCGATACCAGAAAAGGAAAAAGGACAAGGTTTTTATTTAAGATTTTTCCTTGTACCCAGAAAAGACAATTCATGGCGTCCAATTCTGGACTTATTGATTTTGAACACGCTCCTAGACATTCCAAAATTCAAAATGCTGACTTTGCAGCAGCTACTGCCTATGTTAAGCAGGAATGCTTGGTTAGTAACTCTAGACTTAAGAGACATACCTGCATATTCCCAATAAGGGAATCGTGCAGAAGATACCTCCGCTTCAAAGCAGGTTTTTGCATTACCAATTCTCTGCACTGCCCTTTGGTTCATCTACTGCTCCCAGGGTCTTTGCAAAGTGCCTGGCACCACTAATTGCATTCTGCAGACAAAGAAGCATTCATATTTATCCTTCTCTAGACTGTCTCATTCAAGCAGAGGACAAGGACACTCCAACATCTGGCGTTTGTAAAAAGGCTTATACCTAGGGTACACCATAAATGAAAACACAACTGGTACCCTCTCAAATAATTACATTCCTGGGTGTAAGCTTGACTACAACTGCCCAGATGGCTTACCTTACACCAGACAAAGGCAACTGACAACCTACTTCAAACAAATGGCAACAAAAACCCAGTTATCTGCAAGACAAATTCTGCAGGCTTTGGGGTTCATGGCATCCTGCATTCTACTAATTCCATATTCAAGACTGCATATGAGGAAACTTCAGTGGTACCTAAAAAGTTTATGGAGTCAACATTGTCACAGTCTGGAAACAATGATTCCTCTCATTCCCTGCCTACAACAGGAGTTTCTTTGTTGGGCAGAGACATGTCACCAAAACAGGAGACTGTCGTTCACTCTTCCCCCTGCCACCCAGAACCTAACTACAGATGCAGCAGACTATGCTTGGGGGGGGGGGGGGGGGCACCTGGCAGGGAGATGCATTCAGGGCAAATGGAGCCCAAACCAAATGCATCTTCATATCAACCAGAAAGAGATGCTAGCTGTTCAGAATGCTCTGACAGCCTACAAGGACTTTCTTCATCCAGGAAAACTACTTATAGGCTGACAACACCACAATTGTGGTACATAATCAAGCAGGGGGGTACACATTCCTACCCCCTTTGCTGACTAGCCATGGCCTTGTGGAACACAGCTATGACTTACAAAATACATCTTCAAGCTCAATTCCTGCCAGGAAAACAAAATACTCTGACAGACTGAAGCAGAAGTCTTATGGAGCCGCACAAATGGAAACTGGCTCCACAAATCTTCAGCATTTTAACACAGAAATAGAGGGGAAGCCCAGACATAGATCTCTCTGCCTCTCCCCAAAATTATTAGTTGGACAAATAGCACAAGAACTCCTCGCAAAAAAGCATGGAAAGTGGATGCCTTATCCTTAAGCTGGAAAAACCTGTTTATTATTTCCCCCTCTGCCTGTACTCTCCAAGGTCTTACTAAAAGTCAGACAGGAAAAGCCAAAAATGATCCTAGTTGCTCCGAACTGGCCTCGCCAGCACTGGTACCTACATCTAAGGAATATGTCTCAACTTCCTCCTTGGTACTTGCCTCAAATACCTCATCTGCTGTCTCAGCAGAACAATCAAATTCTGCACACACTGCTCCAAACTCTGAATCTTGCAGCATGGCGGATCAGTTATTTATTCAAACAACACCTCTCAGTAAATCTATGATGGATGTCATTTTGCAAGCCGGAAGGCCTAGTACAAGAAATCTTATTCTGATAAATGGAAGAGATTTTGTGCTTGGAACCAAGCACAAGGAACAGACACAGCAAACCCCAATATTCCTCAGATTTTACAATATTTGACTGAGATGCTTGACAAGGGCCTATCTTTTTCTTCAATAAAAATCCATGCCTCTGCCTCCTTGGCTCATTAGAACACAGAGCCTCCCCTATTTTCTCATCTTCTGCTTAAACAGTATCTTAGAGGGGCCAGAAATTTAAGGCCTCCCAGAAGATCACCAACTCCTGCATGGGACCTCAGTTTTTTGCTGGAAAAACTCAGCCTTCCTCCTTTTGAACCAGCAGCTACTGCAGATATAAAATTTCTATCTTGAAAACAGCTTTTCTCTTGGCAGTCACTTCAGCAAGAAGGGTTTCAGAACTACAGACCCTCATGGCAGTGGAGTCTTTTATTATATTTTACCCGGACAGGGTGTCCTTCAGGACCAATCCTCCTTTTATGCCTAAGGTGGTATCCAGTGTGGCTCTTAACCAGACCATTCACCCGCCAACATTTTACCCAAATGGGGAGCGGATTCTGCATTCATTGGACGTACACAGACAACTAACATTCTACTTAAACAGGAACAAAACTCTTTAAGAAAGTCTGAGCAACTACTGGTAGCATTAGTTGCAGGGTCAGAGGGGAAGGCTGTATCAAAGCAGACTATGTCTAAGTGGATAAGCCACTGCATTCGTTTCTGCTATTTGCACCATCGTAAACCTGTGCCCAAGGGGATCAGAACACATTCCACCAGGGCTGCTTCTATCTCAGCAGCTTTTCTCAGAGGGGTTCCAACCAAAGGCATTCTAGAAGCTGCTACTTGGAGCTCTGTTCATACCTTCACAAAGCATTTTCATTTGCCTCTCTTCCCCAAATCCAGGGCAGGCTTTGCCACTGCAGTTCTGCAGGGCCTTATAGCCGCTCCTAATGCTGTTTAGTTCCACCCTCCCATCCATAGCTTTGGGATTCTACCCAAATGTAATGACTGCAACAGTGAAACACGAAGAGCATAGTACAGTTGTGTACACTTACCATAAATGTAGATGTTAGAGTGTATTCACTGTTGCAGTCCGGGTTACCCACCATACCCCTTTCTATACCTTTTCTTTCCTTCATTATACAATAAAGCCTTTGTGGTGTATTTGTTTTTAGATGAAGGTAAAGTTTATGTGGGTAATAATGCATTTATATATATTTCTGTTTTATATATAATTTTTTTTTGCTCCCCATTTGGGGGGCACCTGAAATCTGGGGCAAGCGAATAAAATGGCGTCTGTTGCATGTTTTATACCCCTAACAACCTGATGGTCATGGAAGAGGAGACGGCAACCAACACAGGACCCAAGACTTTGTTATTCAGGCCAACTGAGGGCGACCTGCCAGCAGATTACCCAAATGTAATGACTGCAACAGTGAATGCACTTGAACATCTACATTCATGGTAAGTGTACACAACTGTGCTTTTTTTCCTGACTCTTCTGATGACCTGGACTTGTCCATACCTGCCTGTGGGAATTCTGATGCAGAGGATTCCATTCCCTCTGCTTCCTCTCCTGAGGATTTTTCTTTTGGGGAAACTTTACATGCTTTAAGGGAGCATTTCCACTGTGAAAGCCAAGAATTTTCTGATTCAAAGAGGCTTGGGGATTTCTTCCTTTTACCTCTGCATAGGCCTTTACTACGGTGGTGATGCTGCGGTAGCGTTGTCACCTCACAGTAAGACGTCCAGTTTGATTCTCAGCTAAAGCGTCTTCTGTGTGGAGTCATGCGTGAATGGGCATACCTTCGTTGAAGGTTGTGCGTCAGGGCCGGCAACTCGGCACGTAAAAATCTACTGCCAATCATTAGCGGATCGGAGTTCCGCTGTGGCGACCCCTAACCGGGAAAAAGCCGAAAAACACTAACAAACCTCAGCGTAGGCCTTTGGCTATACCTCCTGTACTAGACATTGTTGATGTGTTCTCGGAATCTAGTTTGGCCCCTAATTCCCTGCCTCCGGCTCCTAGTAAACCTGACCGATACTACAGAGTTCCTGAGTCCCATAAGTTTCTTTTCAAAATCCTGTTGCGGATCCAGAAACTGTTTCTCAGGGGCCCAAGGGCATTAAGGCTTCTGCCAAAAATCCTACCCCTTTTGAAAGGGTTTCCAGGGTTCTGAATAGATGGGGTAAAAAGGTTTATACTTCTGCAACCTTGGCTATCAGAGCTTTAAACTGTTAAATCTGAAGTAGTTAACTTAATTTGTTCATCAACCTGTGGGTATCTGATCCGAATCTGAAATGGTGTGAAATTGCAGCTAATTGGACTTTGATGGTAGAGGAGCTGGCACTTTGATCAAATAAGTGCGACAGAAACTCTAATACAGCTGGTATCGGGGCTGTAAAGGGATCCATATGTCTGTGTTCCGCCCAGATTGAAAAATGTTTCCATCCGAATCGGATCCTAGCCGGCAGCTTTATTCAGCTAAGATCCGAGCTCCAAGCTCCTCCTCGTTACCCATAACCCCCTGCCATCCTTCTCTTTCCTCAGATCGAGTTTGCTTAGCCTTATAAACTAGTACAATCAGGATCAACTAAACATCCTAACCTGATGTCATCTGGTACAGAAAACACAAGGTCCTAAAAAGGACGAATTACAGGTTAGGGGGACGGAGGGGGGGTTGGTTGCTGACAAATGAAGTTGCCTACTCAGATGGAACGTTATGGTAAGTACATAACTTCTTTATCTGAAGTAGTTAACTTAATTTGTTCATCAGCCTGTGGGACAGAGTCCCCAGCTACCTAAACTTGGGAGGTCCTCTTGGAAGAATATTCCGGAGCACTGCAGAGCCAAAGGATGCCCTTCCTCTGGAAATTAAATCCAGCTTGTAATGTGTAATAAAGGTATGGGATGAAGCCCAAGTGGCTGCAGAACAAATATCATCCAAGGACACCCTTGACCAAAAGGCAGCAGAAGTTGAAATCGATCGAGTGGAATGGGCGTGAACTTCGACAGCTTCTGGTTGGCCAGAACTTTTATATGCAAGAAGTATACATTGTGAAATCCATCTGGATAATGTAGCTTTTGACAGATTTGTCCAAAAAGGGTTTAGCATAGGATACAAGGAGTTGCTCAGATTTTCTATGACCAGCAGTCCTATGTAAATAGAACCTCAATTGTCTGTGGACATCTAAAGAGTGTAATTTGCATTCACCTTTGTTTTGATAATTCGGGAAAAACACTGGTAAATTGATTGATTAATGTTGGACTCAGAGGCAACTTTGTGTAAGGAGGGATTGGTCCTGAGGGAAACTCTATCTTTATGGAAGACCAGATATGGGGGTTTGGTGCAAAGGGTTTGAAGCTCTGAAACCCTTCTAGCTGAAGTGATGGCAATGAGAAAAGCCGTCTTCCAAGATAAGTATTTAAGGTCCACCGAAGCTGCAGGTTCGGGGGGGGGGCAGTAAGAGCCTGAAGAACAAGGGTTAAATCCCACAGAGGAACTGCATCCTTCACGGGAGGCCTTAATAGGAAAGTACCTTTTACAAAGGTCTTGCAGATCTTGGAGGAAGCTAAAGAACCGAGTTCACTTCCCACATGAAAGTGTGAAATTGCTGCTAATTGGACTTTGACGGTAGAGGAGCTGGCACCTTGATCAAATAAGTGTGACAGAAACTCTTAATACAGCTGGTATCGGGGCTGTAAAGGGATCCATATGTCTGGGTTATGCCCAGATCAAAAAACGTTTCCATTTGCTCTTATAGACCTTTCTGGTAGAAGGTTTATGAGCAGCTACTAGAATAGCTTTAACGGATGATGAGATACCAGTAGTCCTAGCTATGACTGGAACTGGATCAACCAAGCTGTGAGCATGAGATTGTCCAGGTTTGGAGTTGTCAACTCCAGGGGGTGAGAAATCAGATCTGGAGTTGGATCCAGAATCCATGGAGGATTGACCAAATGAGACCATAGGCAAGGGAACCACGTTTGACGAGGCCAGAATAGAGCTATGGGGATCACTCTGCTCCTCAACCGACAAGATTTCTGCAAGAATCTTACCATGAGGGGAAGAGGTGGATAAGCATAAAGTAGACCGGATGGCCAAGCATGGACTAGAGCGTCTCTGGGGGATTCCCCTGGTGGGGGAAGTAGAGCGAAGTACTTGCTGCACTTTACGTTCGAAGGCGACGCGAAAAGATCGCAGCAAGGTTGACCCCACTTGAGGAAGATCTGCTTCGCTACTCTCGGGTTCAGAGACCACTTGTAAGGTGAGAGGATGGTTCGACTCAGCTTGTCTGCTAAAATGTTGGACCAACCCAGAATGTGCTTTGCTATGGGAAAACGGTTGGTGGTGATCGCCCTTTCCCAAACTCTCATGGCCTCTCAAAACAGCAGGTAGGATCTGGTTCCCCCCCCGTTTGTTGATATACCAGGCTACTGACATGTCTGATTGAATCGCAATTGTCCCTAAGGGAAGAAGGGCCTGGAGTGCTTGCAACGCTAAAAGTACCACCCTCATCTCTAGGACATTGATGTGCAACAAGGTCTCTGAGTGTGTCCACGTGCCTTGGACGGTTCTACCCAAGCACTGCCCCCCACCCGAGGCGAGAAGTGTCCATGGTCACCGTAGCTTGGGGTGGGGTCATCGAAAAGGGGCGCCCTTCCCGGAGATCCGAGGATTGGATCCACCAGAGTAGGGACCTCTTGCAAGAATTGCTGAGGGGGATAGCCTTACTTAGCGGATGTTGCAGGATGGACCATTGGACCTGCAACGAGCCAATGGTGAAAGATTGATGGCAGCCACCATGGAACCTAGTGCCCTCAGGACCAATTCCGCTGGGGGGGCCGGGGATTGTAAAGCCATCATATGGAATGTCAAAGTTCTAAGCCTGTCCGGAGTTAGGAAGGCCCTCAACAGGTTTGTATCTAGCCTGGCCCCTATGAAATCTAAGGTCTGAGTTGGCTGAAAGGAGGATTTCTTGAGATTGATAAAAATTCCCAGATGAGAGGCCAAGTGAAGGAAGTAATTCCTGGCTGAACAGAGTAGATGCCTGGTGGGGGCGGTGAGGATCCAGTTGTCTAGGTACGGAAAGACCTGTATTCCCTGAAGCCTTGGGTGGGCCGCTACAACTGCCATCACTTTGGTGAACACCCTGGGGGCTGTGGTGAGACCAAAGGGAAGGACCCTCAACTGATAGTGACTGTCTCCCAGCCAGAAACGGAGAAACCTCCTGGGTAGTCTGTCCATCAAAATGTGGTAGTACGCATCCTTGAGGTCTATAGACTACATCCAGTTGTTCTCCTGTAGGAGTGGGAGAATGGATTGACTGGTGACCATCCTGAATTTTTCTTTGGCAACCGCTAGGTTCAGAAGGGACAGGTCGAGGATTGGTCTTAAGTTCCCAGTCTTTTTTGGCGCCAAAAGGAACCTGGAGTAGAAGCCTGATCCAGACTGGTCTTGGGGGACGGGCTGGATTGCTCTCTTTTCTAGCAGCTGCTTTATTTCTGCAGCTGCTGCCTCCCTCTGATTGGGTGGGACATCAGGGAGGCTCCGGGGTCTGAGAGGACTATTCAGAAAAGGGATAGTGTAACCTCTGGATATGATTCGAAGCACTCAGCGATCCGTTGTAATTGACTCCCAAACTGCTAGGTGCCTCGAGAAGCGCCCCCCGACTGCCTCCAGAGTGGAGTAGCTGGGTAACCCCTCAGGGTTGCTGCACGGGCCGATACGTAAAGGGTTCTCTCGACCTGAAATTCTTCGGTCCCCCTTTGCCTCTGGGCTGGCGTCCACCCTGTCGTCCTCTGCCTATGAAGGATGAGGGGTCCGGAGCGAAACGGGACTGTTGAGATTTCCGGAACCACGTCTTCTTTTGTCCCCTTTGGTGCCTGGAGAAGGACCTCTGGGGAGCAGAGAAGCGGATCCCGACTGCAGACAACGTCTTCCCGTCTTTCTCACTCTGGACCAGCGTGTCACGGATGGTCTTGCCAAACAGCAAAAAGCCGTCAAAAGGGGCATTTGCGAAGGATGCCTTAAAGGGTTCCGCAGAGGCGGAGCCAAGCATGCCGCCTTAAAACAATGCCCGCTCCGCTAGCTCTAGCGTCTCCTTCTGTGGCATGGGAAAGGAGACGCATAATGTGTTCAAAATGGACTTGAGTGGCCATTCTGGCTGAGAATACTTTATCCTCGGCCGACATGGACTCTGGGGGTGACCCTGCGTATTCTTTTATGAGATCCCGCTGGAGTCGTAACACATGTGCCATGTAGTTCAGCGACCTTACAGAGAAGGTGGCTGAAGCAAACCTCCGCTTTCTTATGTGGTCCATCGTCCGAGACTCCTTGTCGGGAGGATGGGCCAAGGAACTCTCCTGGACCAGTTCCTTCTTGGTGGCAGGTGCCACCAACATGGCATCTACTGGAGCACCCTTGCTCCAAACCGTCCTATGTATGGGTGGACTAAGAATTTTTTCAGGTCTCTTTGGTATGGGCTCCACAGTGTCCGGTTCCTTCCATGCCCTGGTAGTGATCAGATCTACCAGGGGATCGGCGGGAGGGGACACCCAAGAGGTAGATGGGCCTGTGTCAAACGCCTCCAGAAACACAGACTCATCGGAGGAAGGCTTTGGGGTTGACCACCCCCCTCTAATATGAAGCATTTCCATAATGTCTCCGAAGGAGACGTCCTCGGGGGGTGGCCTTGGGGAACCATCCTTTTCCTGTAAGTCTGTGTCTTCTGTCAGGGACTCAGGTGAGTCCAAGTGCCTCCTCTTGTACTGACGTTTGTGAGGAACCTCCTCGGGGGGTGCTGTCCGAGGATGCCTCACCAACCACATCCTATTCCTCTAAGGGAACCATCTGGGTTGTAGGCGCAGGCTGTCCCTGGGCCGGGTGATGTAAGGTAGGCCCGTCTGAGAGGGAGTGATGGGTGGAACAGCAGCAGGAGCCTGGAGCCTTGAGTGCCTCGACAAGACCCTCTCCACAACATCGAATGCCGAACTGCTCTCTCTAAGCTCCGAGAGCAGCCCCTTCGGATCCGAGGTGCGTACCGGGGCCGGCGCCGATGCAGTCGGATCCGAAGGGCCAGTGTGCTCCGACCGAGACGAGCTGAAGATGCACTAACCTCCGGATCCAAAGCTCAGCTCACGGCTCCGAGAGCTCGGATCCGAAAAGGGACTCGACAAGCTTGAGGGTACGGTCGGAGCCAAAGAAAGGTGTACTGTCGGCGCCAAGTCTTCCCCGACTCTGACGCTGCCTGGATCCGTTGTCTCCGAACCCCGGAAGTGGGTCTGAGAAGGCGCAATCGGGGCGAAAAAGGGGGTCGAGCTCCCCCCCTCCTCCTCGGAGGGGGGGGCAGGATCACTCCCATCTGCAGTTGGGCCTGGAGAAACCTACGCATCATCCGGTCCATATCTGCATCTGACAAGCTTCTTGTTGATCTTGACGAGGCCACCGAGACAGGCCTGGAGTGACGCCTCGAAGACCTCAAAGGCGAACGGGTCTCCTCCTCCGGTCCCAGGGAAAAACGGGGTGAATGGAGCTGGGAGGGAGAAGGCCCTAGGAGAGACTAGCTGCTTCACTGGCGGAGCCGAAGAGGAAGCTTCTGCTCGCCGCTTGTGGTGCCTGTCCTTTTTTCTCTCCCTCTCCCTCCTAGATTCCCACTCCTCCTGAGCCTCAGTGGGAAGGTGAGTCCCGGCCAGGGGAGCAGGGATGGAAGGCAGCGCTGCTGCGGTAGCAGCTGGTGCCGCCGAAGGAGAAGAGGACGAAGCCGAGTCCGGGGGCAGAAGTCCTGCCAGAATCAACTTCGACCTCCTATCCCTCAAAGCCCTGGGGTTGAAGGCTGCACAAATTGTGCAGCCCGAAGAAAGATGGTCAACCCCAAGGCAGATAACACACCGAGTGTGGCCATCCACCGGGGATAGCTTATGGCCACACTCAGTGCATTTAGAAAAGAAAGTTTTAGGGGCTTTGGCCATAGTTGTAGAAAGGGCCTAACTCAAACACACCTTCACACACACGGTAAAAGGGAGACTAGAGTAACTGAAAAAATGCAAGGTTTTAGTAACAAAAATTAGCTAAATCAACTACCAAAGGGAACAACACTCGCTCGTTAAACTAAAAACTAGGTAAAAAACGGAGAAAATTTTCTTCAAAAACTCACAAAACCCTACGACTGGAGCTTGTTCTAGGTGCTTGAATAAGCTGCGGCAAGAGAAGGATAGCAGGGGGGGTTATGGGTAAGAGGGAGGAGCTTGGAGCTCGGATCTTAGCTGAATAAAGCTGCTGGTTCGGATCCAATACCCACAGGTTGCTGACAAATGAAGTTACCTACTCAGATGGAACGTTATGGTAAGTACATAACTTATTTTTTCATATGTTAAAATATCAATAGCAGCATATTATTGGACTGCTTAAACAGAAAATGATTATTCCTGACTGTGTGGAAAATAAATATTTACAGGATTTAATGCATTCCACTGAACAAGTTGGAAAACATACTTTGCGATGTGGTTTTGATTCTTTAGAGGCCTTTTGCAGGGCTGCTATTACTGGGTCTGTGCTTAGAAGGCATGCTTGGCTTAAGGAGTAAACTTAATCCTCTTAAAGTTAAACTGTTAAATGCTCCTTTAAATCAGGATTGCCTGTTTGGCAATAAGGCTGAAGTAGTTCTTAAAAAGATGGAAGATCAAGCTAAATCTATGCAAACTGTTAAAAAGATTTTTTTTTTACAAGTGCAACCTTCAAGATTTAGTAGGCACTGGCCTACTAAGAACTGGTCCTTTCCAGTCACTTCCAGGTCCTCTCAAGCCAAACTCAGACATAGCAAAACCCCAAATTTCAGTCCCAGGGGACTCTCAGAACTAAGCAGTGGGGGGTCTCCACTTCGAAACCTGGAAATAAGACATTGCCGTATGGTAAACAGTCTCAATGACTTCCTTTTAAAAATTCCCAAGTACTTAACTTTTGACCGCCCCTTTGGAGGGAAAGATTGCTCTTCATGCAAAGAACTGGGAACTCATAACCCAGGACAAATGGGTTTTAAATAGTGTCCCAGGGATACAGATTTCATTTCCACACTTTGCCAACACCAAACGGGTGGCCAGACCTGCCTCCAAACCAGTGGGCAGAGGCTCAAAAACAAGTTATTTCCCTCTTAAACATGGGGGCTATTCAACAGGTACCAGAAGAGGAAAAGGGACAAGGTTTCTACTCCAGGCTCTTTCTGGTACCCAGAAAAGACAAATCATGGCGTCCAGTCCTGGACTTGTCTACTCTAAACAACTTTCTGGAGATTCCAAAATTCAAAATGGTGACTCTTCAGTTACTTCCTATGCTAGGAAAAGACGCCTGGTTGGCAACTCTAGATTTAAAAGAAGCATACCTGCACATCCCAGTCAGGGAATCTTGCAGAAGGTACCTATGCTTCAAAGCAGGCTACTTGCATTATCAGTTATCTGCACTGCCCTTTGGCTTGTCTACTGCGCCCAGGGTATTCACGGCCTGGCTCCAGTTATTGCATTTTTCAGACAAAGAAATATTCAAATATATTCATACCTGGACAGTTGTCTACTTCAGGCAAAAAAACAGGGCATACTTTTAAATCATCTGGCGTTTGTAAAAAGGGATGTTAGGTAGTCCAATCTCACCTTCATTTTTACGTATGGGTTCAGAGCTGATCCTCTGCTCCAACTTGGCCAATTTTCAAGCTCGAAGACTTCTGGTTGGCTCGTAGCTATGCAGATATCCCATGGTGCACCAGTGCAATTCCCAGATCTTGTTTTCCGCACTGATGTTCAAATATCCAGTGCCTGCTAGGTCGAGATCCCCAACCTGGTCTTCCAGGAGTCTTTCAGAAGATGATGTGGAGTTTTCTGCCCTGCCTAAATTTTTGTTGGCTCCGACCCAGTCTGCCTCGGAGCCACTCGAACCATTCTTCTCTGTGATTCCTCCTCCGAGCCATGTTGGTTTTTTGGAGCCGGAGTACTTACCAACGGAGGAACCCTCAGTTTCGGCTCCCCTTTCTGTTGCATTGGAGCAGAGTTCAGCTCCGACACGTTTGGCTCCATCCATTGTGTCCAGGGACTGAAGCTCTTCTGTCGGTGCCGAGGGGGAGGTTTTGAATTGATCTTCGTCTGTTCTGAGCCTTCCTCTCGGTGCGTTCGCCAGGGTGAGCTCGGATCATGCATCTATCTCGTAGCCAATGGCTCTGGCTCCGGCACTGTCCTTTGTCTCTTCAGAGCGGGGACGGTCTTCGGAGCCTGAGAGATCTGCCTTTGAGGTGATGAAGAGTGTGCTGTCGCAATCTACAGCCCCTGCCAGTGGTACAAGCACTCTTCCCCCCAGAGCTCCCACTTCGGTCTTGGTCCCTACCCTCTCCGGAGACAGCAGAGATCCACAGCCATAGGAGCCACCGGCTGGTGACCCCCACTCTTCCGGGGCATCCCCAGAAGGTCCTTTTGAGGAACCCCTGTGGAAGGGTATGCAAGAGGAAACGTATTGACTCCCTGGATGAGTCTCTGACATAGGACACTGACCTCGATGAGTCGGAGGGGGTCCCCTAAGTCGTCCTGTGATGTCTCCTTTGTTGACATTCTGGAGATCCTTAAACTGAGGTGCGGCTGGCCCACTGTCAACCCTTCTGATGAGTCAGTGTACCTGAAGGCTTTCGGGTCTCAACCTTCTTCCTCTTGGGTGTCTCCACCTTTCGAAATGGATCTGGTTAGTCGGAAGGTGTGGGATACTCCTGATGCCATGGAGCCAGTGCCTAGAAGACCAAATAAATTCCTGTCTGCCCCTCCTGGAAAATAATTCTTGTCTAAGGGTGATGTTCATCGTGCATACAGCTGCAGTCATAACAGATGGGGTTATCCTGCCGACAGGCGGGTCCTCGGTCGGCCGAATTCCAAAGTCTAGGTCTGGCATTGGTTGTCGTCGCTTCCTCCCTGACGTCAGTGCGGCAGGGGTATAAAAGAGAAAAGAGGCAGCCGACGCCATTTTCTCCAGTCTTTCTTGCCGCGCGGTGCCCGAAGCAGAAGCAGTTCGCAAGTGCCGGTCGGCCAGCTCCTGAGATTTACGAAAGTATTTCAGCCGAAGTCTTCTTGAAAGCTAAGTACCCCATTCGGGAAACTTTTCTTGCCTCAGACCGATGTCAGACAAAGTTAATATTTGCATTTCATGTGGGAAGCAAATACCGCTTAAGGATTTCCACTCTTTCTGTATACCTTGCTTAGGCCCAGACCACGACGTCTCGGCCTGCCGTTTTTGTGCTAGATTCAACAAACGCACTATTAAGCGTTGGGCGGAGTTCGCCCTTCTCTTTTTTGGCAAAAAATTTAATTATATTATGTTGGAGACTCCCGTTTTGGGCAAAAGGACCGGCATACGAGGTCCGCACCACCTACTGATACCACGCTAAGGCTGACTACCGGTTCTCCGGTACTCAGCGAGGCACCTACGCAGCCCCTGAGTACCGATGACAATGCATTACCGGTGTCTTCAGTACCCGAGGTCGCAGGCTCCTCTGCCCCCATTCCTACTACAGATACCGACGCCACTCCTGGCGAGGAAACTCAGAATTTAGACAGGCCTGCCATTTCTCTAGGGGTCTTCAGGCCTTCCTCCTTCTCTATTAAAGCCTTCACTAAATCTAAAACAGCCATGAAAACCAAAAAACAGGTTCCTCAGACACCCTCTCAAGGCACCATGCCTAAAAAACAGATGCTTAAAATGGCTGAGGATTTGATTGCTCTTATCAGGGGTTCTCAACCCCCCTCTGACAAAAGGCCCAGATTAGAGGAAGACTACCCTTCCTCAGATCAAGCTTCTATTACCTCAGAATTATCTCCATTCAAAGACTCTGATGCAGAGGAGTCTATTCCCTCGGTCCCCCCCCCCTTAGGACTTCTCTTTTGGGGAAACCCTGCATACATTGAGGGAACACTTTCACTGGGAAGGCCAAGATTACTCAGATTCAAAGAAAAGGCTCATGGAATTTCTTCTGCTCCCCCAGCATAGGCCTCTGGCTAGCCCTCCTGTTTTAGATGTATTGGATGATGTGTACACAGAAGCCAGCCTTAATCCTGATTCTTTGCCTCCAGCTCCTGTTAAACCAGACAGGTATTACCGGGATGTCCTTCAAGGATGCATCTGCAGTCCTAACAAATGGGTTGCCCTGCCTCAGGCAGCCCTTCGGTCGGCCGGATTCCAAAGTCTGGGTCTGGCCTCGGCTGATGTCGCACTTCACCCGACGTCATAGCTGCTGTCAATTGGGTATAAAGGCATCAGTCGACACCATTTTCCTCAGTCTTTCTTGCCGCGCGGTGCCCGCAGCAGAAGCTGTTCGCAAGTGCCGGTCGGTCAGAACCAGAGATTACTACTAAAAAGCTAAGTACCCCGTTGGGGACTCTTTCTTGCCTCAGCCGATGTCAGAAAAAGTAAATAACTGTTTAACTTGTGGGAAACAAATACCTCATAAGGATTTCCACTCTTACTGGCTTCCTTGCTTAGGCCCAGACCACGACGTAGCAGCTTGTCTAGCCTGTGCTTCCTTCAACCGACGGACACTTAGGCGTCGGTCGGAGTTTGCAGAGGAGTTTTCGGCCCCGCTTTTGCTTATAACATGCCGTCGGAGACTCCGACTTCTCAATTAGCTAAAAAACGTAAGGAAAAGGACCGACACTCACGGTCCGCGGTTTCTGCCGAAACCACGGTTAAGCCAACCGCGAGTGTCTCTGTTTCGGCTGAAACAGAGTCCACAGTTCTTCCTTCGGCCGAAAGCATGCCTCCTACAGCCGAGGCCTCACTCAGCATGGCTGAATCTGCTACGGAAATTCCACCTGCAGTTGCAGGTTCTCAGGATTTATCAGATACTATTCCTTTAGACATATCTACTCCTGCACGTGGAGCTGCTAGGCCCCCTGCATCTATGTCTATCAAGGCTTTTTCTAGGGCTAAAGCAGCTAAATCTTCTAAGGCCTTGCCTGCTAAAACCCCCTCACACAGGCCTACCTCTAGTTCACAAATGCTCAGCCTGGCAGAGGATCTCATTTCTTTGATCAGGGAATCCCAACCTCACCCTGACAGGGCCTCTCATCCCCCTCCAGAGAAGAGGCGTAGAGCAGAGCCCCCTGAGCCAGTTTCAACAGATTATTCCTCGGATGATTCAGAAAATTCAAATCCTCCAGAAGGCCCTTATTCTCCATATGAGGACTCTGATGCAGAAGATTCCATTCCTTCTGCCTCTCCTCCTGAGGAATTTTCTTTTGGGGAAACCTTGCATGCTATGAGAGAACAATTTCAATGGCAGGGCCAGGATTTTTCAGATTCAAGGAAACTGCTTAGGACCTTTTTACATTTACCACAGCATAGGCCTTTAGCCATTCCTCCAGTACTAACAGTTGTAGATGATGCATTTAATGATGCTTGTACTGCCCCTGACTCTCTTCCCCTGGCCCCTGCTAAGCCCGACAGATACTACAGGGTCCCGGACACACACTTTCACTTGTATAAGGCTCCTATTGCAGATCCTGAAACTATTTCACAGGGCCCCAAAGCTGTAGCAGCTGCCTCTGCCAAAAACCCCTCCCCTCTGAAAGAGAATCTAGAGCATTAGAGAGATGGGGTAAAAAAGTTTATACTTCTGCTACGCTTTCAGCTAGGGCCTTAAACTGTCAGTTCCACATGATTCAGTATCAGGAATTTTTGTTAGATCAGCTAAATAAAAAACTGTCTTCTCCTGACCCTATAGACCGTAAGTCCCTTCAGGATTTGGTACATAACACTCAGCAGGTCAGTAACCATTCCTTAAAATGCGGCTATGATGCACTGGAGGCTTCCTTTAGATCAGCCATGACTGGCACAGTGATCAGAAGGCATGCATGGTTAAAAGCAATCATTACCAGACCAAGTGAAGTCCAAGCTCCTAGATGCTCCCATGGAGAAACAAAGTTTGTTTGGCTCCCCTGCACAGCAAGTGTTAAAGAAGGTGGAAGAAAAAGCAAAATCTGTCCAAACAGTCAAGGATTTCTTACAGGTCCAGCCTCCGAGGTTTAGAAGAAATTGGCCCTCGAAGAATTGGTCCTTTCCAGACACCTCCAGAACACAGAGAGGCAGAAATAGGCGCTCAAGAGGAAGAGGTCAATCCAGAGGTGCCTACAGGGGACGTCAGTGGCAGCCTAACAACCAAAGAAGTACTGCCACAGATCCAGCTACTACCACAGGGCAGTCACAATGACTTGCCTCTGATACCGCCTACCAGGGAACAACTGGAAGCACCCTTAGGCGGAAAGCTAGCCTTATTTTCAGTAAACTGGCATTGCATTACAGGAGACAAATGGATTTTACAGACAATAGACAAAGGCTACAGGTTCCACTTCCATACTCTACCAAGAAAGAGAGGAATGCCAAACCTACCACCAAACCAAAAAGCAAATGCTCTAGGACAAATCAACCACTTACTAAGGATGAGAGCTATAGAAAAAGTGCCGTCTATGGAACAAGGACAAGGATTTTACTCCAGACTTTTCCTGGTACCAAGAAAAGAAAACCAATGGAGGCCTATTCTCGACCTGTCCGCCCTGAACACATATCTCATTGTTCCAAAATTCAAAATGCTGACCCTACAGCAACTTCTTCCCATGCTGGGCAAGGAGTCTTGGCTGGTGACTCTAGATCTCAAGGAGGCATACCTGCACGTCCCTATACGACCAGATTGCAGAAGATACCTCAGATTTCTTGCAGGATCAGGGCATTATCAATTCTCAGCATTGCCCTTTGGCTTATCTACTGCGCCCAGAGTATTCACGAAATGCCTGGCATCAGTAATTGCTCATTGCAGGCTTCAGGGAATTCAAATTTATCCATACCTGGACGACTGCTTGATACAAGCGGACAACAAGATCAAGTTAACAAAAGAGTTGGAAAAGGTTATTCACCTACTGCAAGCCCTGGGATACACAGTCAGCATAAAAAAGTCAAGGCTGGTACCATCCCAAAGGATAACACTCTTGGGCGCAGAACTGGACACATCAAATCAAATGGCTTTTCTCACAGCAGAAAAGCAAAAGCAACTACCACTCTATTTCATGGCATTAACAACGCAGAACCAGCTTACAGCAAGAAAAGTCCTGCAAGCCCTGGGTTACATGGCATCCTGCATAATATTGATTCCACATGCCAGACTACATATGAGGAAGTTGCAGTGGTACCTAAGGAATTTATGGTCTCAGCACAAGCACAGCCTAGAAACCCAAATTCCAATAATTCCATGCCTGAAGCAAGAATTCATGTGGTGGGCTCAGGCCTGTCAGTTGAACAGAGGGCTGCCTTTCCACAAGCCTCACCCAAGCCAGACTATCACCACGGACGCCTCAGACCTCGGATGGGGGCACACATGGTGGACAAGTGCATACAAGGCCTATGGACACAAGACCAGCTGAATCTACACATAAATCAAAAGGAGATGCTGGCAGTGAAGCAGGCAATTCAGACATTCAGACCGTTTCTTCAACAAGGTCATTTGCTGATAAGGACGGACAACACCACAGTCATGTGGTATATCAACAAACAGGGAGGCACACACTCATATCCTCTATGCCGGATGGCAATGGACCTGTGGAATGTGGCCCTGAACCTCAACATTCAGCTCCAGGCCATATTTGTGCCAGGAAAAGAAAATATACTGGCAGACACCTTAAGCAGAACTACCACGGATGCCACGAATGGATGCTGCATCCAAACATCTTCAAATCTATAACACAGAAATGGGGCTACCAGAAATAGACCTGTTCGCATCCCCACACAACCACCAATTGAGGAAATTCTGCACAAGGACATACCACCCTCTTGCTTGGAAGGTGGACTCTCTATACTTCAGTTGGGAAAACCTGACAGCATATGCATTCCCACCTCTTCCTTTGATGCACAAAGTGTTACTGAAGATCAAAGAAGATCACCCAAGGATCATCCTGATAGCTCCAGACTGGCCGAGGCAGCATTGGTACCCGCTACTGAGGAGTATCTCGGGCACACGCATGGCCTCTGCCTCTAGTTCCTTTACTGCTAACACAGAACAACTTCAAGATCCTACATCCAAACTTGAAATCTCTGCAGCTAGCTGCTTGGAATATTAAATAAAACAAAATTAACCCAGTTTTATCTCAGAGGATTAAAGACATTATCCTGGAGGCTCGCAGACCCTCCACAAGGAAAACTTATTCAGCCAAATGGAAAAGATACCTCATTTGGAGTACAGCAAAAGGAGAAGATGTATCATTGGCAGACATTGCTAACATCATGGAATATTTAGCAGAACTTTTCCACAATGGCCTGTCTTACTCCTCCATTAAGATTCATGCATCAGCAATTTCAGCAGAATACAACATGGATCCTCCAGTCTTCTCTCATCCTCTACTCAGGCAGTTTCTGAGAGGAATTAAAAATGTAAAGCCTCCAAGGAAGCCACCTTTGCCTACATGGGATCTTAACTTTGTGCTGGAGAAGTTAACACTTCCCCCTTTTGAACCAACAGCAACAGCAGAATTACAGTTCTTATCTTGGAAAACTGCTTTCCTGCTTGCAATCACTTCAGCAAGAAGGGTTTCTGAATTACAGGCTTTAATGGCAGTACAGCCCTTCCTTATCTTCCATCAGGATAGAGTGTCCTTGAGAACTAATCCTACTTTTATGCCAAAGGTGGTCTCCAGGGTATCATTGAACCAAGCAATCCACCTACCAACATTCTTCCCACCCACAGAACAGGGGAAAGACTGCTACATACCTTGGATGTGCACAGGCAATTGCGCTACTATCTGGACAGAAACAAGAACAATAGAAAAACTGACCAGCTTCTGGTAGCATATGCAACAGGATTGGAAGGAAAAGCAATTTCAAAACAGACAATCTCAAAATTGATAGGAAATTGCATTAGATTTTGTTACTCTTTTCATGGAAAGACAACTCCAGAAAACATCAGACCTCACTCCACAAGGGCTACAGCCACTACTACAGCTTTCTTACGAGGAGTGGCTACCAAAGACTTTTTAGAGGCTGCTACTTGGAGCTCCGTGCATACATTTGCCAAGCATTATAATCTACCTTTATATTCCAGATCCCGGGCAGGTTTTGCAACTGCTGTTTTGCAAGGGATCTTAGCTACACCATAATCATATTAGTGCCTCCTCCCCCAGTTTGGTTATGGTATTCTACCCATTTGTTAGGACTGCAGATGCATCCTTGAAGGACATAGTACAGTTTTGTACCTACCATAAATGTAGATGTCCGAGAGGTATGCATCTGCAGTCAGGATTACCCACCCTCCTTCCCCACTGTGGTACTCCTAGGGTAATTGCCCCACTTAAGCTAGCTGGGGGAATCTATTATGGTGTATTTGTTTGTATATATGTATATACTTGTTTATTTGTGTTGCTCTCTACTGTTTGGAATCATTTGCATTTATCCAAATTTAGCCTTCCTAGAGGGCACCTGGCATCTGGGGCAAGAAACACTGAGGAAAATGGCGTCGGCTGATGCCTTTATACCCAACTGACAGCAGCTATGACGTCGGGTGAAGTGCGACATCAGCCGAGGCCAGACCCAGACTTTGGAATCCGGCCGACCGAAGGGCTGCCTGAGGCAGGACAACCCATTTGTTAGGACTGCAGATGCATACCTCTCGGACATCTACATTTATGGTAGGTACAAAACTGGTACTTTCCTGATTCTCACCAGTTCCTATATAAAAGCCATACTGCTGACCCAGAAACTATTTCACATGGTCCCAAGGGAATTAAGGCCTCTACTGCTAAAAACCCATTACCTTCAGAGAGAGATTCCAGATCTTTAGAAAGGTGGGGGGAAAAGGTGTACACCTCGGCCACTTTAACCATGAGGGCATTAAACTGTCAGTTCCATATGTTAAAGTATCAACAGTTTTTGATATCTCCGCTGAAAAGCAAGATGACACAACCAGAACAATCAGATTTAAAAGAGTTGCAGGATTTGTTGCATGGTGCAGAGCAAGTGGGTAAACATACCTTGCAATGTGGTTTTTGATGCTTTAGAGGCCTCATGTAGAGCTGCTGTTACGGGGTCTGTTATACCTAGGCATGCTTGGCTCAAAGAGCAAACCTTACCAGATCATGTCAAAGCTAAATTATTAGATGCACCTCTTCAAAAAGATGTATTGTTTGGTGTTAAAGCAGAGGAGGTGCTAAAGAAAATGGAGGAAAAAGCGAAATCAATGCAAACAGTGAAAGATTTCCTGCATGTACAGCCTCCACGTTTCAGCAGAAACTGGCCTTCAAAAAATTGGTCCTTTCCAGCCACAGACAGACTTCAAAGGGGCAGATACAGGCGTCCAAGGGGGTAGAGGGCAACCTCAAGGATCTTTCAGAGCCAGACAGTGGCAAGCACCAACCCCAAAAGGTGGAGAAGATAGATCACAGTCTTTTAGAAAACAGACACAATGACTTCCCCCTACATCTGCCAAGCAAAGCTTTAATGGCAGCACCTTTGGGTGGAAAACTGACATTATTGGCATATTGTTACAAAAGATAAATGGATTCTGGACATTATAGACAGAGGCTACAGGTTCCACTTTCACACCCTTCCAAAAATGAGAGGCATGCCAAACCTGCCACAAAATCAAAGGGCAGAGGCACAAAAACAAATTTCAGCTCTCATGGACATGAAAGCAATTCAAGAGGTACCTGCAAAAGAACAAGGTCAAGGGTTTTATTCCAGACTATTCCTGGTACCAAGGAAAGACAAAGATTGGAGACCTATCTTAGACCTATCCATTCTAAACACATATCTACAGGTGCCAAAATTCAAGATGCTCACATTACAGCAGCTTCTTCCCATGCTGGGCAAGGAGTCTTGGCTGGTAACATTGGACCTCAAGGAGGCATACCTGCATGTCCCTATCAGACAGGATTGCAGAAGATACCTCAGATTTCTTGCAGGTTCAACCCATTACCAATTCTCTGCATTGCCCTTTGGCTTATCTACTGCGCCCAGAGTGTTTACGAAATGCCTGGCATCAGTAATCGCCTTCTGCAGACTACAAGGGATACAAATCTACCCATATCTGGACGACTGCCTGATCCAAGCGGACAGCAAGGACATACTACTGCAGCACCTGGCGTTTGCAATAAAACTGTTGAACTTCCTGGGATACACAGTCAACAAAAAGAAATCAAAACTAATACCCTCTCAACAAATAATTTTCCTGGGTACCAGCTTGGATACAACCACCCAGATGGTCTGCCTCACGCCAGACAAGCAAGGGCAACTGTCTCAATACTTCAGAAAAATGGCAACTTACACCAGGCTAACTGCAAGGAAAGTCCTGCAGGCTCTGGGATTCATGGCATCTTGCATCCTACTAATCCCATGTGCAAAGCTGCATATGCGGAAACTTCAATGGTACCTAAAAAACTTATGGTCTCAACACAGCCACAGCTTGGAAGCAGTTATACCACTCATTCCATGCCTTCACAAGGAATTTATGCGGTGGGCTCAAGCTTGATAAAGAAACACAGGTCTTCCTTTCTGTGTACCTCAAGCAACTCAAATCATCACAACAGACGCCTCAGACTACGCCTGGGGAGCACACATGACAGATCCGTGCTTTCAGGGAAAATGGGCACGAAAAGAGAAGCTCCTTCACATCAACCAAAAGGAAATGCTAGCCGTGCAAAAGGCTATTATGACCTTCAAAGACCTACAGCATCCAGGCCAGCTATTGATAAGGACAGACAACACCACAGTAATGTGGTACATAAACAAACAGGGGGGAACTCATTCATACCCCCTGTGCAGGCAAGCCATGACCCTATGGAACACAGCACTGGAATTGAAAATTCAACTACAGGCACAATTCCTGCCAGGGAAGGAAAACACACTGGCAGACAACCTAAGCAGAAATATGACCGATCCACACGAATGGAAGTTGCATCCTCAAATTTTCACAAAGATAACTCTGGCATGGGGACAGCCAGACATAGATCTCTTTGCTACCCACAGAAATTGCCAGTTGAAAAAATTTTGTTCAAGGACCTATCATCCACAGGCCTGGAACGTGGACGCACTTTCCTTCAATTGGGCAACATTGACAGTCTATGCCTTCCCGCCTCTTCCTCTGCTGTCCAAAGTTCTATTAAAAGCCAGAGCAGAGAGCCCGAAAATGATTCTTATTGCACCAGACTGGCCAAGACAACACTGGTATCCGCTCCTGAAGAGCCTGACACATTCCCCACCATGGATCCTACCTCTAGTCCCTCTTCTGTTGTCCCAGCACAACTACAAAACTCTTCACAGCCATCTCAAAACTCTAAATCTAGCTGCATGGAGAATTCCTTGATTTCCCAACAGTTTCTCCTCTCCAAGGAGGTGCAGGATGTCATCTTGGAGGCCAGAAGACCTTCTACTAGAAAGGCCTACTCCGCCAAATGGAAACGATTTTGTGCCTGGAATCAAAAGAAGGGACAGAATCCTTGGGTAATAAATATACCTCAAATTTTACAGTACCTAGATGAGATATTAAACAATGGACTTTCATTCTCCTCCATCAAGATCCACGCTTCAGCCATTTCTGCACAATACAACACAGATCCTCCTTTATTCTCTCATCCTCTCTTAAGGCAGTTCCTCAGAGGGGCAAAGAATATAAAACCCCCAAGGAAACTACCAGTCCCTGCTTGGGACCTCAACTTCGTATTGGAAAAGCTGAGCCTTCCTCCCTTCGAGCCAGCTTCTTCATCAGAGTTACAGTACTTGTCATGGAAAACAGCCTTTCTTCTGGCTATCACCTCAGCTCGCAGGGTTTCGGAGCTACAGGCCCTCATGACTGTGCAACCATTCATCATTTTCCATCAGGACAGAGTTTCCTTATGAACCAACCCTACTTTTATGCCAAAGGTAGTATCCAGTGTAGCTTTGAATCAGAATATCCACTTTCCTACCTTTTATCCTAATCCACAAAACAAAGGGGAAAGACTAATACATTCCTTGGACATTCACAGACGTCTTCATTATTATTTGGACAGGACAAAGCCATTCAGGAAATCCGAGCAACTCTGTGTCCTATGCTTCAGGTGCTCAAGGAAAGGCTATTTCCAAACAGACAATTTCAAAATGGGGATAGCCCACTGCATACGCTTTTATTACTCATTTCATGGAAAAATTGTGTCTGCCTGCATCAGATCCCACTCCACCAGAGCCACAGCTACCTCTGCAGCCTTCCTCAGGGGGTCCCTACCAAGGATATTTTGGAAGCAGCCACCTGGAGTTCAGTGCACACTTTCTCCAAGCACTATCACCTCCCACTATACTCTAAATCTAGAGCGGGCTTTGCCACAGCAGTCCTGCAGGGCATCATAGCCCCTCCTAGTTCCACTTAGTGCCTACCACTCTTACTTAGCTTTGGGATTCTACCCATCTGTTATGACTGCAGCTGTATGCACGATGAACATAGTACAGTTTTGTACCTACCATAAATGTAGATGTTAGAGTGCTCATACAGCTGCAGTCCAGGTTTCCCTCCCTTCAACCCCTCTTAGGACAGGCCTTATGGCAAACCCTTTTCATATAACCTTTTGGGGTATTCTTTTATGGTGCATTTGCTTGCAACTACCGTTTTTGGTTTACCAACATTGCATTTTTGCATAATATTATGTTTGCCTTCCTTCTGGGGGCACCTGACATCTGGGGCAAGAAAAACTGAAGAAAATGGCGTCGGCTGCCTTTTTTATACCCCTGTCACACTGACGTCAGGGAGTAAGCGACGACAACCGACGCCGGACCTAGACTTTGGAATTCGGCAGACCGAGGACCCGCCTGACGGCAGGATAACCCATCAGTTATGACTGCAGCTGTATGAGCACTCGAACATCTACATTTATGGTAGGTACAAAACTGTACTTTATAGGCCCTCCGGAGCAGATTACCTCTCTAGACACTGACGCCACTCTTGGCGGGGGAACCAGAAATTTCAGCTAGGCCTTCAGTTTCTGAAGGCGTTTTCAAGCCTACTTCTATTACCATTACATCTTACTCAAAATCTAAAGCCCCTATGACAATTAGAAGATTCTGATGCAGAGGAATCAATTCCCTCGGTTCCCCCCCAGAGGACTATTCCTTCGTAGAAACCTTGCATACCTTGAGGGAACACTTCCACTGTAAAGGACAGGATTATTCAAATTCTAAGAAAAGGCTCCGGGAGTTTCTTCTTCCTCAGCATAGGCCCCTTGCTATTCCTCCTGTTTTAGATATTTTGGATGATGTTTTTGCAGAAGCCAGTCTGAATCCAGACTCCTTGCCTCCTGCCCCATTTAAACCAGACAGATACTACCGGGTCCCTGATTCCCACCAGTTCTTATATAAAAGCCCTGCTGCTGACCCAGAAACCATTTCACAGGGTCCAAAGGGGATTAAGGCCTCTACTGCTAAAAATCCTTTACCTTCAGAAAGAGATTCCAGCGCATTAGAAAGATGGGGGAAGAAGGTGTATACTTCTGCCACTTTAGCCATGAGGGCATTAAACTGCCAATTTCACATGCTAAAATACCAGCAGTTTTTGATCTCCCAATTGAAACTTAAGATGACACAAACAGATCAAACAGATTTAAAAGAGTTGCAGGATTTGTTGCATGGAGCAGAACAAGTGGGAAAACATACTTTACAGTGTGGTTTTGATTCATTGGAGGCTTCATGTAGAGCAGCTGTCTCTGGCTCTGTGATACGTAGACATGCTTGGCTAAAAGAGCAAACCTTACCAGATCATGTAAAAGCAAAGTTATTGGATGCACCATTGCAAAAGGATGTATTTGGTGTCAAAGCAGAGGAGGTTTTAAAGAAAATGGAAGAAAAGGCAAAATCTATGCAAACAGTTAAAGATTTCTTGCAGGTACAACCTCCTCGCTTTAGCAGAAACTGGCCATCAAAAAACTGGTCCTTTCCAGCCACCTAAAAAACAGAGAGCAACCAAACTAAGTGAACACGAACGAGGAACCTTGCCCAGCAATGAAAAGCACGTCAGCTGTAAAAACCTGAACGCTTTATTAATCCAAAAAAGCGTTGGCCACGGACCTCGTGGCTTCCTCAGAGAATGCAGAAAATACAAAAATACAGGTGGAGCAAGCAATTAATAATAATCCAATACAGGAAATGACATCACAGGTGCATCCTAAGATGTCACAACTACTACTAATGTAAAAACCTCAACAGAGTAATCCTATAACTTTACTTAAAATGTACGCAATATTATATGTAAAAGTATGTATAAAAAGAGTAAAACAGTTCTGCATATTAGTATATGCATCCAGTTAGTATGTAATAAAAATTTGTGGTAAACTAACCTAATAACGGTTACAACAAATGACAACAAGTGTCAAATAGCACCTTTAAACAAAAAAAAGGCAAGGTATACACATGTGTCAGTCTGTTGAAACGACAAGTGTTAGCCAAAATAACCTTCATGTTAATAAATACTTGTCAGCATACACTGACGCCAAAAACCTACTTTAAACAGTTTATTATACCTGTAGGTAAATATATACGGTCAAAGAAGGTGTAAGTAAGGTAGTAACACAGTAGCAGAAAAGTAATGGAAAAAGGGGGGGGGGGGGGGTTCCTTGATACACTGGACTAATTTTGAAGTTATCGAAGATAACTTCTTAACTTAAGAACGGGAGCAATGTTACAATTACTATTAAGGCCGGGATAGTTAAAAGCATCCAAAAGTAGTTGCCACTCCAGTTCCTTGTTCTCCAAAAGCAGAGAAAAGGGTCCTCCCCTAGATGTTAAAGGTACATGATCTATTGCCATGAAGGTGAAACTGTGGCCTGGATTTGATGTAATATGCTTGGCTAAAGCATTATCATCCCTGTTGTTCTTAATAGCATAAAAATGCTCATACATTCTATCCCGCAACCTTCTGTCCATTTTCCTATATAGAAACCTCTACAGCAGTTGCAGAGAGCAATGTAGATGATAGATCTGCTCTCACAATTTAGGGGGAACCTGATCGTGTATTTAATGTTCCTCACTTGAAAAGTCTCTCCAACACAGATGTTATTGCAAAACTTGCAGAACCCACATCTAGTCATTCCTCTCCTTTTAAAAAAGGAACCACCATGGCTACCCCTTTGCATAAGTTCCTTGAGGTTATTAGACCTCTTGTATGTAAATCTAGGCTCAATCCCCAATTTCTCAACTAAGAGGGCATTAGAAGAGATCAAATACCAATTTTTCTTAATGATATTTAAAATAGTATGAGTGTTCATACTATAAGTAGTCACAAAACTCAGCGAGAAATTGCCTTGGGGTCTTAGAGGTACGTTCATAGTACTTGTCCCTTCCCCAACAACAGTCCTACCTTGGTCAGAAGTCGCGTCAGCCTCATTGGTTAACAAATTATGCTGAAAAAGCAAAGGTTTGTAAAAGCCTTTTGTCCTTTTGACAGTAACTTCCTCTATCAACTCACCTACTAACACAACAGGATAACCCCTACTTAGAAACATCTCTTTCAGTAGAGCGCACTCCTTAGTAAAATCCACAAATGTACTGCACATTCTTCCTGCCCTCACCAGTTGGCCCTTGACGATGGACCTTTTTTGTTTAAAAGGATGAAAACTGGTGAAGTGCAGGAAAGAATTGCAGTACGTGGACTTCCTGAACACTGTTGATGTCAAGACGTTATTGGTTTTATCTTTCACCAATTTAACGTCCAGGTAGTCTATCTCTAGAGGTGAATACTTAAATGTAAATTTCAAAAACTCTGTTGAGGAGTTGATAGAATCAACAAAATCCCTTGCTTGTGCTTCTGTTCCCCTGAACAACAAAAACATGTCGTCCAGGAACCGGGTATAGAATGTGACAAGCCCCCTATCTCCAATAATACTTTTCAATATATTTTCTTCCCAGTAGCCCATCACAAAATTTGCTACTCCTGCACCACAAGGAGAGCCCATAGCCACTCCACGTTTCTGCAAGAACAAATCTCCATTAAAAGAAAAATAGTTACTAGTCAGTACGATTTCCAATAACTCCGTAACTAAATCAACCTCAAGTTTTGAAGCACCTAGATTATTCAACATAATACCAATCCATTCAACTGCTTCAACATGGGGGATGGAGGTGTATAGATCTATGACGTCTATGGTCAGCAAGTTGTTATCGTCATGGTATGGTATCCGTTAATATTCTCCAAGAACGTCCATGAATCCCTACATATACTGGATCCCTTTAATATACTTATCCAATATCTGAGTAATAAGTTTTGAACAGGGATAAGTTACGGACGATCTCCCATCAATCAACGCCCTCATAGGAGGGTCGTTAATGTTCTTATGTATTTTGGGGATACCAAACATTACGGGTATTTTAGGACAGGAAATATCGATGTAGTTGTACAAATTCATATCGATTTTGCCCAACAAGAATAAGTCCCTGAAATAACCCTAATTCTTTGAATGCTGCCGTTGACCTCATTCTTTGAGGCTGCTGTATAAGCATCCCTTCTAGCAGTAACAACATCTTTTCATTATATGTTGTATTATGGAAAATAACCAGTCCCCTCCTTTATCTGGTTTTAATATGTGATCGGTAAACGGCTGACCTCATCTAGAAGTGCCATCTGTTCTTTGGTAACATTATGCTGCCTAGGCCCATATGTATGCTTAATACTATGCGCTAGGAATCTAAAATCAGCTTCACAGTTGTTTTCAAACAACTGTAAAGTGGAATGTAGAGGTGGATTAAACACGCTAGCTAATTTCAATTTACTAGACATAGTGTTGTCACCCGTTACTCCTTCACTATTTGTTGATTGATCAAACAACAGTTGGAGATTCATCTTTCTTACATAACATTTAAGCTCAATGATCTCTTTGGCAATGTTACCGTCCTACTTGGAGCAACGAATTACCAAATGCCAATAATTCAATGAGCTGATCGTCTATGGTAATCTCAGAAAAGTTATAAATACTGAAATCTCCACTGTTGTTTGTGAGAATAATGGGGTACCTGGTTTCCAGTGGTTGATCTACGGGTGCTGTACTGTTTAAATCACACAGAGCAACTCCTCTCTCTATCTCCTCAACAATTAAATTTGTCGTTAATTCCTTCTCCTGTTCGCGTAAGGTCTCTTGTCGCGTTGGCCTAAAAAATTACTGTTATTCTGGCCTGAGTTCTGCTTGTTAGATTTGTTCTTATTGTTGTTGTTATAGGCCCCTTGGGGGTTGCCCAATCCACCCCCTTGTCTAGCTAATGCTTTAATTCTACTACTTCTCCTAGGTTCATCATTGTTGTGACCATCATTAAGTTCAAAAATATCCTCTTCCGTTATATCCTCAAGTCTAATTTCATTCTCTTCTGCTAATGTGGTCGAGTTCCCCCTACCTGTGTCTGTGCGTGTAAGTCTAGTACCTTTAAGGTTAGGGTATGCAGTCTTTTTCGAGTATGCTTCCCTATCTCGAACTAGCTTCCTGTTTTTATTACCTTTCAATTTAATTAAAAGTGTATCTATACTTGATAAAATTCTGCCGTAATCAAATCTATATCTACTGAAATCAAGATGAGTTTTAACATCTTTGTCGAGGTCATTAATATCATGCAGTAGGATATCAATATGTACAGCATAATGCTTCACAATTAAATCAAGTAAATCCATCCCTTGTTTCTGAAACAAGGTTTCTAGATCGGTTAAAAAAACAGGGTCAACAATAAGTCCTGAAGGCATAAAGTTATTGCGTAATCCCTTCGGTACAAGCTCTTCCGCAATGCATTGTTTAAAGTATGCGGACTCCAACTGCAACTTTTTAAGTTTCAGCAGTTTGGAGTCCAGCAATTTAAGTTTATCAGTCAGACATGTGTTGTTATCAGGAAAACCAGTTTCAGTCATGTCTTGTTGACCAAATATAAAATTGGTCGTGTCCAGAATCCAACCTCCAAGGTTGGGTAATCCATCAGTCCTGTCCGTGACTCTAACTGTTCTAGTTGTATTGATATCCTGGTCTGTTCGTTGGTCCTCATTAAAGCGGACATTAGATACTACCCCTGCATAGGACCCAGACCGGTCAGAGTCACTCCCAGTAAAAAGTACATTACCCTCTCGAGAAACATTTAAGTTTTGACTAGTACCTGGGTTAGATGTTAGTTTTTTTTTGTTTAAAGGTGCTATTTGACACTTGTTGTCATTTGTTGTAACCGTTATTAGGTTAGTTTACCACAAATTTTTATTACATACTAACTGGATGCATATACTAATATGCAGAACTGTTTTACTGTTTTTATACATACTTTTTACATATAATATTGCGTACATTTTAAGTAAAGTTATAGGATTACTCTGTTGAGGTTTTTACATTAGTAGTAGTTGTGACATCTTAGGATGCACCTGTGATGTCATTTCCTGTATTGGATTATTATTAATTGCTTGCTCCACCTGTATTTTTGTATTTTCTGCATTCTCTGAGGAAGCCACGGAGGTCCGTGGCGAAAACGCTGTTTTTTGGATTAATAAAGCGTTCAGGTTTTTACAGCTGACGTGCTTTTCATTGCTGGGCAAGGTTCCTTTCCAGCCACCGACAGACCCCAAAGGGGTAGGTACAGACCCCCCCAGGGGCAGAGGACAACCACAAGGTTCTTTCAGGCCTAGACAATGGCAAACAACAACTCCAAGAGGTGGCGAACAAAGGCCTCAACCATTCAGGAAACAAGCTCAATGACTTCCCCCTACGCCTGCCAAACAAACATTCAATGGCAGCACCTTTGGGCGGAAAACTGGCCTTATTTTCAGACAATTGGCACATTATTACACAGGACAAATGGATTCTGGACATCATAAACCGAGGCTACAGATTCCACTTTCATACCCTTCCAAAAATGAAAGGCATGCCAAACCTGCCACAAAATCAATGGGCAGAGGCACAAAAACAAATTTCCGCTCTCATGGATATGAAAGCAATTCAAAAGGTACCTACAAAAGAACAAGGTCAAGTTTTTTATTCAAGACTATTTCTGGTACCAAGGAAGGACAAAGACTGGAGACCCATCTTAGACCTATCTATCCTGAACACGTACTTAGAGGTACCAAAATTCAAGATGCTCACATTACAGCAGCTTCTTCCCATGCTGGGCAAGGAGTCTTGGCTGGTAACGTTGGACATCAAGGAGGCATACCTGCATGTCCCTATCAGACAAGATTGCAGAAGATACCTCAGATTTCTTGCAGGTACAACACATTATCAATTCTCTGCATTGCCCTTTGGCTTATCTACTGCGCCCAGAGTATTTATGAAATGCTTGGCATCAGTAATTGCATTTTGCAGACAATGGGGAATACAAATCTACCCATATCCGGACGACTGCCTGATCCAAGCGGACAGCAAGGACATTCTACTACAGCATCTGTCGTTTGTAATAAAAATGTTAAATTGCCTAGGGTACACAGTAAACAAAAAGAAATCAAATCGAATACCCTCACAACAGATATTATTCCTGGGTGCCAGCTTAAATACAACGGCCCAGATGGTTTACCTCGCGTCCGACAAGCAAGGGCAACTGTCTCAATACTTCAGAAAAATGGCAACTTTAACCCGGCTAACTGCAAGGAAAATCCTGCAGGCTTTGGGGTTCATGGCATCCTGCATTCTACTAATACCATTTGCAAAGCTGCATATGAGGAAACTACAATGGTACCTGAAAAAGTTATGGTCTCAACACAAACACAGCCTGGAAGCAATTATACCACTCATTCCATGCCTTCAAAAGGAATTTTTGTGGTGGGCTCAAGCATGCCAAAGAAACATGGGTCTCCCTTTCTGCATACCTCAAGCAAATCAAGCCATCACAACAGATGCTTCAGACTACGCCTGGGGAGCACGCATGGCAGGTCAGTGCATTCAAGGAAGATGGTCTCAAAAACAGATGCACCTTCACATCAACCAAAAGGAGATGCTAGCAGTGCAAAATGCTCTTGCAGCCTTCAAGGACCTATTGCATCCAGGTCAACTATTAATAAGAACAGACAACACCACAGTTATGTGGTACATAAACAAGCAGGGAGGCACACATTCCTACCCCCTGTGCAGACAGGCAATGACCCTGTGGAACACAGCATTGGCCGTACAACTACAACCGCAGTTCCTGCCAGGAAAGGAAAACATACTGGCAGACAAATTAAGCAGAAATATGACAGATCTTCACGAGTGGGAGTTACACCCTCAGGTATTCTCAATGATAACACAAAAATGGGGACAGCCAGACATGGATCTATTTGCCTCCCACAGCAATTACCAGCTGAAAAAATTCTGCACAAGGACCTATCATCCACAGGCCTGGAAAGTGGACGCTCTATCTTTCAGTTGTACAACATTGACAACCTATGCCTTCCCTCCTCTGCCTCTACTGACAAAAGTATTACTAAAAGTCAGAGCAGAGAGGCCACAAATGATTCTCATTGCTCCGGACTGGCCTCGTCAGCACTGGTACCCACTCCTAAAGAACCTGTCTCGTTCACCACCTTGGATCCTACCTTAATTCCCACTTCTGTTGTCTCAGCAAAATTACAAGATCCTCCACAGTCAGCTCTGGACACTAAATCTAGCTGCATGGAAAATACCTTAACTTATCAATCTACACTCCTCTCAAAGGAGGTCCAGAATGTCATCTTGGAGGCCAGGAGACCCAGTACCAGAAAAACTTACGAAGACAAATGGAAGCGATTTTGTACATGGAACCAAGCAAAAGGCCAAAATCCTTGGATATTAAATATCCCTCAGATTCTACAATACCTAGCTGAGATGTTAAACAGTGGCCTTTCCTTCTCATCCATCAAAATCCACGCCTCAGCTATTTCAGCCCAATACAATACGGATCCTCCCTTATTCTCACAGAGGGGCAAAAAATATAAGGCCCCCACAAAAACCACCAGCTCCAGCTTGGGACCTTAACTTCGTACTGGAAAAATTGACATTGCCTCCTTTCAAACCTGCCTCCTCAGCAGAACTACAATACTTGTCATGGAAAACAGCTCTGCTTTTGGCTAGTACCTCAGCACGCAGGGTTTCAGAGCTACAGGCCCTTATGGCAGTGCAACCTTTCCTCATCTTCCATCAGGACAGAGTCTCTTTACGTACCAACCCTACCTTCATGCCAAAGGTAGTATCCAGTGTGGTTTTGAATCAGGCTATCCATTTACCTACCTTTTATCCAAACCCCCAGAATAAAGGGGAGAGACTACTTCACTCCTTGGACATTCACAGACAACTTTGATACTATTTGGACAGGACAAAGTCATTCAGAAAATCTGAACAACTTTTTGTGTCTTATGCTGCTGGTTTTCAAGGAAAGGCCATTTCCAAACAGACTATTTCAAAATGGATAGCCCACTGCATCCGCTTTTGTTATTCATTTCATTGGAAAACAGTGCCAGGGTACATCAGATCACACTCCACCAGGGCAACAGCTACCTCAGCAGAATACCTCAGGGGGGTCCCAACCAAGGACATTTTGGAAGCAGCTACTTGGAGCTCAGTGCACACTTTTACCAAGCACTACCACCTGCCACTATACTCTAAATCTAGAGCGGGCTTTGCCACCGCAGTCCTGCAGGGCATTCTAGCCCCTCCTAATTCAGCTTAATACCAACCACCCTTCCATAGCTTTGGGATTCACCCAAGTGTAATGACTGCAGCAGTATGGCACGATGAACATAGTACAGTTTTGTACCTACCATAAATGTAGATGTTCGAGTGCACATACTGCTGCAGTCCAGGTTACCCTCCCTCCATCCCCTGTCAGGACAGGGCTTATGACAAACACCTCTAGCATACATCCAACTTGGGGTATTCCTATATGATGTATTTGCTTGCAGCTACTGATTGGTTTTATCTACTTATGTAAGATTGCATAACATCATGTATTGCCTGCCTATTTGGGGGCACCTGACATCTGGGGCAAGAACAACTGAAGAAAATGGCGTCGGCTGCCTCTTTTATACCCCTGCCGCCCTGACGTCAGGGAAGAAGCGACAACAACCGATGCAGGACCAAGACTTTGGAATTCGGCCGACCGAAGGCCCACCTGACAGCAGGATAACCCAAGTGTAATGACTGCAGTAGTATGTGCACTCGAACATCTACATTTATGGTAGGTACAAAACTGTACTTTCTGCGTCTGTTGCTGTCTCCTCTTCCATGACTTCAGGGGTATGAAACATGCAGCCAACGCCATTTTATTCAGTCTTTCTTGCAGCGCGGTGCCCGAAGCAGCATTCTGCAGGCAAAGAAATATTCAAATATGCCCATACACAGAAGATTGTCTAATTCAGGCAGAAAGCCAGGACATACTATTAAATCATCTGGCATTTGTAAAGAAACTGCTAACCTCATTGGGGTACACCATAAACGAAAATAAATCTCACCTAGTACCCTGCCAAAAAATTGTATTCCTGGGAGCAAGCTTGAATACAACTTCCCAGATGGCCTACCTCACGCCAGAGAAACACATTTGACAGCCTACTGGCCACAAAGACCCAGCTGTCTGCAAGGAAAGTACTGCAAGCCCTGGGGTTCTTGCATTCTACTAATTCCATATGCAAGACTGCATATGAGGAAACTACAATGGTGTCTAAAAAGCCATGGTGTCAACATTCTCAGGACCTGGAATCAATGATTCCCATCATTCCTTGTATAAAGACAGAGTTCCTTTGGTGGGCAGAGGCCTGCCACCACAGCAAGGGACTGCCATTCACTCTACCCCCTGCCGCCCAAACCCTAACAACAGACGCATCAGACTGTGCATGGGGGACTCACTTGGCAGGGCAGTGCATTCAGGGCAAATGGAACCAGAGTTAAATGCACCTGCATATCAATCAAAAAGAAATGTTAAGCTGTGCAGAATTAACAGCCTTCAAGGACCACATTCTTCCAGGACAGTTGGTAAAGACGGACAGCACCACTGTTATGTGGTACATAAACAAGCAGGGGGGAACCCACTCTTACCCTCTCTGCAGACTAGCCATGGCTCTGTGGAACAGCCTCGAGCTACCAAGTGCACCTGCAAGCTCAGTTCCTGCCAGGCAAGCTAAATACACTGGTAGACGACCTAAGCAGAAATCACATGGACACTCACGAGTGGATGGAGCCAAAGATATTCAACTTTCTGAGAAACAAATGGGGGAGCCCAAAGATAGACCTGTTTGCCTCCCATCAGAACTAACAATTGGACAAATTCTGCACAAGGACTCCCCACAGACAAGCTTGGAAAGTGGGTGCCCTGTCTTTTACCTGGGAAAGCCTCTCAGTTTATGCCTTTCCCCCTCTGCCTCTCCTCTCAAAAGTTTTACTAAAGATCAAACAGGACAAACCAAGGACGATACTCATTGCACCAGACTGACCACGCCAACACTGGTATTCTGTCTTGCGCAGTATTTCACTTCTGAAACCATGGCACCTGCCTCAGACTCCTTCCCTACTGTCCCAGCAGGAAGGCCAGATTCTGCACCCCCAGCTTCAAACCCTGAACCTGGCAGCCTGGCTAATTACCTGAGTTTTCCTATACCATCCCTCAGCAAGCAAGTGCTCTGTCATCCTGGAGGCAAGGAGGCCTAGTACTAGAAAATTTTTATGCTGAAAAGTGGAAAATATTCTGTTCCTGGAACCACCTAGGAGAGCTCCTACTCCTGCCTGGGACCTTAACTTTGCATTGGAAAAGCTCACTCTACCTCCTTTTGAACCAGCTGCAGAGTTGAAATCCCTTTCTTGGAAAACAGCCTTCCTTCTAGCCATCACTTCAGCAAGAAGGGTGTTTGAATTACAGGCCCCTCGTGGCAGTGGAGACTCATCATCTTTCATGCGGACAGGGTGTCCCTCAGGACCATTCCTTCCTTTATGCTCAAGGTGGTATCCATGTGGCCCTTGATCAGTCCATTCATTTTCCACCATTTTTTTTCTCATCCACAGAACAAAGGGGAATGAATTCTGTACTCCTTGGGCATGCACAGACAACTTAGATTTTACTTTGACAGGACCAAGCCTCTCAGGAAATCTGAACAGCTGCTTAGTTGCCTTTGCTACAGGGGCAGAGGGGAAGGCCATTTCAAAGCAAACCATTCAGGCCATTGCATTCTCTTCTACTATAAGCACCATGAAAAACCTACTCCACAGGGGATAAGACCCTATTCCACCAGGGCTGCATCTACAGCTTTCTCAGAGGTGTTCCTACCAGGGACATCCTAGAAACTGCTACCTGGAGTTCTGTACATACCTTCACCAAGCATTACCACTTGACATTTTTTTCTAAATCCAGAGCTGGTTTTGCCTCTGCCATCTTGCAGGGCCTAATAGTTGGTCCTAATGCTCAATAATTGCCTCCTCCCTTCCTTAGCTTTGGGAATCTACCCAGATGTAATGACTGCAGCAGTGAAACACGAAGAACATAGTACAGTTCTGTATACTTACTATAAATGTACATGTTCGAGTATATTCACTGTTGCAGTCCTGGTTACCCTCCCTCCAGCCCCCCAACTTCTATTGGCTGTACCTCTCTCTTTGTTTACTATATACCCAAGCTTTTGGTGTGCTTTTTGTTGGAGGTGTAACCTTGTATATAATTGCTTCCCATTATGGGGGGCACCTGACATCTGGGGCAAGTAAAACAGATGTAATGGCGTCGGCTGCATGCTTTATACCCGACTACCTGACGTCATGGAAGATGAAACGGCAACCGACGCAGGACCCAAGACTTAGATAATCAGGCCGACTGAGGGCTTCCTGCAAGCAGATAACCCAAATGTAATGACTACAACAGTGAATACACTTGAATATCTACATTTATGATAAGTGTACACAACTGTACTTGCCGTTTGGTCTCACCAAAGCCCCCAGGGTATTTACCAAATGTATGTCAGTAGTAGCAGCTCACTTGAGACTGCAAAGATTCTGGGTGTTTCCATATCTAGACAACTGGCTCATTATTGTCCTGACTAGACGTCTGTTAATAAGGGCAAGAGATCAGATTATCCAGATGTGTTCTCATCTGGGGATAACCATAAACTACAAGAAGTCTCAACTGGAACCAACTCAGAATTTGGAATTTGTAGGAGCACTGTTCAACACTAAATCAATGATAGCTTCACTGCCTCCCTAAAGCAAGTAAGGTAAGGTCACAGGTCAAAAAAATCTGCAGTACAAAGATTTCAGCCTGCTTGTTCCTTCACGTTCTAGGGTTAATGTCAGTGTCCGTAACACTAGTACCTTTAGCCAGAGTTTGCATGTATTGTACAGTAGATGCTATCAACACAGTGGTCAATACTTTACTAACCCATGCCATCTTTAGTACGAATCGCACAGATATGCAAGAAAAATCTCAGGTGGCGGATTCACTCAGATCAAGTTCTGCAAGGCCGTCAGTTTGTTCCCCCTCAGCCCAAGGCCATAGTGACCATGGACGCTTACTAGTTGGGAGGGGGACACTTTCTGGAGAAAACACTCCAAGGCACTTGGTGATCCCCTGAAGAGTCCAGTTTTTATATCGACGTCCTAGTGATGAGAGCAATGTTTTTAACTTCGTAGGCCCTTCAAGATGCTCTCCCTTCGAGGATGATTGCAATTCAGACTGACAATATGTCAGTAGTTTTGTACATCGGCAAACAAGGGGGGACCAGATCTTATCCTTTGTGTCGAGAAGCGCTCAAGTGTGGCAATGGGCGATCTCATCCGACTGGTTTCTCATGGCATTGCACATTCCGGGGACAGGTTGAGCAGGTGCATTCTTCTACCTCAGGAGTGGTCTCAAGAATGTAATGGAAATATTTTTTCTTCAGATGAGGCCAGCTTTGCTGCAGTCTTTTTGCTTCTTCCCTAAACAGCAAATGCAGCAGCTACTTTGCCCTAGTTCCCCCACAGGGGGAGTCAGAGGGATGCTCTACTAAACGAGTGGCCCCTTGGTCTAATGTATTCCTATCCACCAATCCTGCTAATTCCAAAATTGAAAGCTGCCCTGTTGAAGAGCAGTCATCTTCCTCGCACCATACTGGCTTCGACAAATTTGGATGTTCTTAGTGTTTCACTGTTGCAGTCATTACATTTGGGTAATCTGCTGGCAGGTTGCCCTCAGTCGGCTTAACAAAGTCTTGGGTCCTGTCGGTTCTTCCATGACGTCAGGGGTATAAAACATGCAGTCAACACCATTGCATCACTTTCTTCCCACACGGTGCCCGAAGCAGAAGCAGTTGGCAAGTGCCGGTTGGCCGACTCCTGGAATTTTCATTTTCGAGTTTCAGAACCAAAGTCTTTAACTAAAAGCGAAGTACCCCTTTGGGGAATCTTTTTTTTTTGCTCCTTAAAGATGTCAGTAAAACTTAATTGCATTACTTCTGGGGAGCAAATACCTCATAAGGATTTTCATTTGTACTGTATTCCTTGCCTAGGCCCAGACCATGACGTACCTTGCTGTCGGCTTTGTGCTTTAATCAGCGCACTTTCCGTTATCAGTAAATTTTTGTTTCTAAATATTTCGGTTCTCTGTTTAATTATCCAGAAATGACGTCGGTTAGCCATCTGTCTACCGGAATACCGAAAAAACGCAAAGAAAGAGACAGGCCGTTTAGGTCCAAAACTGCCGGTGACGCTTCTCCTAAGCCAGTCGCCAGTTTGCCGGTACTCAGTGAGGCGCTTTCTCAGCCACTGATACCCACTACTTCTGAGTCGCAGGCTTCTACTTAGACCCATTCGGAGTCCGGTATGCCACGAGATGCTTCACCTATGGAACTTGCGGATGTCTCTACCTTGGATGGGTCCAGAGCCGCTGTGCAGGCACTGGCTTCTGAGGGTGTGTATTCAGGCTTACAGACTTTCATATTAAACTGACTCCACCTCCAATATTAAGGCCTAAACTTCGATCTATGTATAAAAAAACGACGCCCAGGCCACATGTTCAGGCCCCTATGCCTAAAAAACAAATGATAGAAATGGCTGAAGATTTAATTACTCTAATCAGAGGTAGTCAACCCCCCCCCCAAGAGACCTAGGGCCGAACTTGACTATGAAACTTCTGAACAGGACTCTGATGCAGAGGATTCCATCCCCTCTGCTTCTCCTCAAGGGAGCATTTCCACTGGGAAAGCCAGGATTTCTCTGGATCCAAAAAGAGGCTTAGGGGATTTCCTTCTTCCTCAGCATAGGCTTTTGGCTATACCTCCTGTATTAGACATTGTTGTGTTTTCTGAATCCAGTATGGCCCCTGATTCCTTGCCTCCAGCCCCTAGTAAACCAGACAGGTACTACAGGGTTCCTGAGTCCCACAAATTATTTTTCAAAAATTATGTTGCGAACCATGAAACCATTTCTCAGGGGCCCAAGGGCATTAAGGCTTCTAATTCCAAAACTCCTACCCCTTCTGATAGAGACTCCAGGGCGCTGGTTAGAAGGGGTAAAAAGGTTTATACTTCTGCAACCTTGGCAGTCAGGGCTTTAAACTGTCAATTCCATATGCTAAGATATCAACAGCATATCATGGGACTGCTTAAACAGAACATGATGTTGATTTCTGACTGTGTGGAAAACAGAGATTTACAGGATTTACTGCATTCAGCTGAACAAGTTGGAAAACATACTTTGCAATGTGGTTTTGATTCTTTAGAGGCCTCTTGCAGGGAGGCTGTTACTGGTTCTGTGCTTAGAAGGCATGCTTGGCTTAAGGAGCAATCTCTGCCTGATCATGTTAAAGCAAAACTGTTGGATGCTGCTTTGCAGCATGACTGCCTGTTTGGCAATAAGGCCGAAGAAGTGCTAAAAAAAGATGGAAGATCAAGCTAAATCTATGCAGACTGTGAAAGATTTCTTACAAGTACAACCTCCTAGATTTAGTAGGCACTGGCCTACTAAGAACTGGACCTTTCCAGCTCCTTCCAGAGCCACTCAAGCCAAACAGACATTGCAAAAGCACCAGGTTTCAGTCCCAAGGGACTTTCAGAACTAAGCAATGGCGTGCTTCCACTTCCAAATCTGGAAATAAGACCCTACCCTATGGTAAAAACCGTCTCAATGACTTTCTTTTAAAATTACCAAGCACTTATAGCCGCCCCTTTTGGGGGAAAACTGGCTCTTCATGCAAACAACTGGCAACTTATAACCCAGGACAAATGGGTTTTAAATAGTGTCCCAGGGATACAGATTTCATTTCCACATGTTGCCAACTCCAAACGGTTGGCCAGACCTGCCCCCAAGTTAGTGGGCAGAGGCTCAGAAACAAGTACTTTCCCACCTATACATGGGGGCTATTCAGCTAGTACCAGAAGAGGGAAAGGGACAAGGTTTCTATTCCAGACTTTTCCTGATATCCAGAAAAGACAAATCATGGAGTCCAATTCTGGACCTGTCTACTCTAAACACCTTTCTGGACATTCCAAAATTCAAGATGCTGACTCTTCACCAGTTACTTCTTATGCTAGACAAGGATGCTTGGTTGGCAACCCTAGATTTAAGAGGCTTACCTGCATATTCCAATCAGGGAATCTTGCAGAAGATACCTACGCTTCAAAGCAGGCTACTTGCATTATCAGTTCTCTGCACTACCCTTTGCCTTGTCTACTGCGCCCAGGGTATTCACGGAGTGCTTGGCTCCAGTAATTGCATTTTGCAGGCAAAGAAATATTCAAATGTATCCATACCTGGACAATTGTCTAATCCAGGCAGAAAACCAGGCCATTCTTCTAAAACCTCTGGCGTTTGTAAAAAGGGTTTTAACTTGTCTAGGGTGCACCATAAACGAAAAGAAATCACAACTGGTACCCTCTCAAAAAATTACATTCCTGGGTGCAAGCTTGAATGCAACTGCCCAGATGGCTTACCTTACGCCAGACAAACAAAGGCAACTGACAACATACGTCAGAGATGGCAACAAAAACCCAGTTAACTGCAAGACCAATTCTGCAGGCTTTGGGGTTCATGGCATCCTGCATTCTCCTAATTCCATATGCAAGACTGCTTATGAGGAAACTTCAGTGGTACCTAAAAAGCTTATGGAGTCAACATTGTCACAGTCTGGAAACCATGATTCCTCTCATTCCCTGCCTACAACATGAGTTTCTTTGGTGGGCAGTGACATGTCAGCAAAACAAGGGACTGTCATTCACTCTAACCTTGCCACCCAAACCCTAACTACAGACGCATCAGACTAGGCTTGGGGGGACCCACCTGGCGGGGAAGATGCATTCAGGGCGTATGGAGCCCAAAACAAATACATCTGCATATCAATCAGAAAGAGATGCTAGTGGTTCAGAATGCTCTGACAGCCTTCAAGGACTTATTTCATCCAGGACAACTACTGAAAAAGGTGGACAACACCATGGTTATGTGGTACATAAACAAGCAGGGGGGGTACACATTCCTACCCCCTTTGCAGACTAGCCATGGCATTGTGGAACACAGCCTTGACTTACCAAGTACATCTTCAAGCTCAATTCCTGCCAGGAAAACAAAATACTCTGGCAGACGACCTAAGCAGAAGTCTTATGGACCCGCATGAGTAGACACTGGATCCACAAATCTTCATCATGGTAACACTGAAATGGGGGAGCCCAGACATAGATCTATTTGCCTCTCCCCAAAATTATCAACTGAACAAATTTTGCACAAGGACTTATCACAGACAAGCATGGAAAGTGGATGGTCTACTTAAACAGGACCAAATTGAGCAACTACTGGTGGCATTTGCTTCAGGATCAGAGGGGAAGGCTATATCAAAGCAGACTAAGTGGATAAGCCATTGCATTTGTTTCTGCAACTTGCACCATGGTAAACCTGTGCCCAAGGGAATCTGGTCACATTCCACCAGGGCTGCCTCTACCTCAGCAGCCTTTCTCAGAGGAGTTCCAACCAAATACATTCTAGAAGCTGCTACTTGGAGCTCTGTGTATACCTTCACAAAGCATTATTATTTGCCTCTCTTCTTCGAATCCAGGGCAGGCTTTGCCACTGCAGTTCTGCAGGGCCTTGTAGCCCCCCTAATGCTATTTAGTTTCATCCTCCCATACATAGCTTTGGGATTCTACCCAAATGTAATGACTGCAACAGTGAAACAGAAATAACATAGTACAGTTGTGTACACTTGCCATAAATGTAGATGTTAGAGTGTATTCACTGTTGCAGCCCGGGTTACCTACCCGCCATCCCCCTTTTCTATAACTTCTCTTTCCTTCACTATATTCTAAAGCCTTTGTGGTGTATTTGCTAAAAGTGTAATTACATATATTGCCGTTTAATTATTTATATATATAATTTTTTTTTTGCTCCCCTTTTGGGGGGCACCTGACATCTGGGGCAAGAAAAACTGAATAAAATGGTGTCTGCTGCATGTTTTATACCCCTGATGACCTGACGTCATGGAAGAGGAGACTGCAACCGACGCATGACCCAAGACTTTGTTATTCGACTGGGGGCAACCTGTCAGCAAATTACCCAAATGTAATGACTGCAACAGTGAATTCACTCGAACATCTACATTTATGGTAAGTGTACACAACTGTACTATATAAAATATGCTTAGCTTCACATCCCACTCCAAACCCACCTACAGGAAATACTTGACATTCTTGGTGGGTTCCTCTCACTTGCAATTCTTTCCCTTGGCCTTTGGATTCTCCACTGCATCCAGGGCCTTCACAAAATGCTTGCCACCAGTGGTTGCTTACTGCAGGACAAAGGGAATACAGATACTCTCTTAGCTCAATATATGTTGATCCAGGCTGCCAGCCAAGAAACCCTACAAAGGCACATCCACTTAGTTGGTGGCCCTCCTGCAGTCACTGGGTTTCCAGATGAACTTCCTAAAAATCTCCTCTACCACCAACTCAAGACATTGTCTTCCTTGGGTGCAGAATCCGCTCAGACCTCATGGAGGTATACCTGCTCCCAACCAAAGCAAAATCATTAACAGAACATCTCCTTCTGGTGCTTCACTCCACAGAGTTGACTGCAAGGCAGTACCTGGGCTACATGGCAGCTACCTTACCCATGCTTCCTTTGGCAGGACTGCACATGAAAAAGTTACAGTGGTACCTTCAGTCAGGCTGGAAGCAACACAACCACTCTCTGGAGCACATTGTGCCCCTTCTACCCTGCCTAAAAAAGGAAATACTGTGGTGGTTGGCACAGGTGAAGCACAACCCATGCCTTCCTCTCCAACCACCTTGCCCTCACAGGTCATTCACACACGTGTTTCAGACCTGGGTTGGGGAGCCATTTTCGGACACCGAAGGGTGCACTGCCGGTGGTCAAATCACCACAAACTAGAAGACACCAATGCCAGAGAGGTGAGGGCAATCCCTCTATCCCTCCAGGAATTTCTTCCTTTCCTGCAGCAGAGATCACTTCAGATATACACAGACAGCACCACTGTACAGTGGTATATCAACAAACAGGGAGGGACCAAGTCCTACTTGCTCTGCAGACTAGCCCTCTTATTTTGAGAATTAGCCACCTCACAGGGAATCACTGTGCAGGCGACCTACTTTCCCTCTCTCCACATCTCCCAGGCAGATTATTTGAGCAGAACCAGGCCAATCAACCACGAATGGATGCTTCACAGTTATGTCTTCCTGGATCTGTTCCACAGGTGGGGTATACCTCAAATATACCTTGTTTGCCTCCACCATCAACAGGCAACTTCCTGGCTTTTGCACCAGAGTCACAGGCATTGGCAACAGATGCCTTAATTTTCTGGAAGGGGAAATATATGTATGCATCTCCCCCTTCTCACTCATTCAGATGGTCCTGCTGAAAGTACAGCAGGACAATCCAAAAAAATCTTGTTGGTGACTCCCTTCTGGCCCAGTCAGCACTGGTTCCCCTTACTTCTATATCTGTCCAAGGGCACCACAAGTCCCCCAAAAAAAAAAATGGGCCTTCTCACACAGCACAAGGAGTCACTAATTCATCCACAGTGACAGCTTCTACACCTAACCCTGTGTCTGATAGGATTTTGATCTCCTTCAGACACCTTTACGACGAGGACGTGCTCATTCCTGCAGGAGACCAGGAAACCAAATACAAGAAAATCATACATTTCAAAGTGGAAAAGATTCACTATTTGGTGTCATGAGACAGCTGGACCCACTTCTTAGCAAACCCCCTCTAGTGCTGTCTTGTCTGTGTGAACTTTTACAGACTGGATTGGCTTACTACTCATCCATCGAAGCTCATCTGTCTATTTGTGCATGCCTGCTTCTGGATCCCTCATTAACATTCAGGCTTCCTTCGAAACACTTCCTTAAACCTTTACTTCAACTCAGATCACCCAGGAAGCCCTCTCCCTCGCCTTGGGACCTTAACTACATTCTCGAGAAGCTTACAGTTCCACCTTTTGAGCCAGCAGATAATGCTTCCCTAAAGCATTGTATTTAGAAAACTGTTCTGTTAGTGGCCTTGACTCCAGCCAGAAGAGTATCTGAACTCTAAGCCCTTATGGCTACCCCTCCTTTCCTTATTTTCCACAAGGACAAGGGGTTACCCTTAGGACAGACCCGTCCTTCATGCCCATGGTAGTGAATGTCCTGTCCCTCAGCCAGGCCATACATTTACTGGTCCTTTTCCCAAACTCACAAGGGGACAGGGAGAGTGCTACATTCCCTGGATGTACACAGATCAGGTTCTACTTGCTTAACACCAAGTCCATCAGACAGACTGACCAGCCTTTCATATCCCTCCACCCTAGAGCCCTGAGGAAAGCAGTTTCCAAGCAGACTATTTCTACTTGGATCTCCAAGGCCATCAACTTCTGCTACCAATTCCATGGTAAGTCTCTGCAGGGTACAGTTAAAGCCCATTCCACAAGAGCCATCGTCTCTTCAGCTGCCTTCTTTAAGGGGTTGGATGCCCCTAGTATCCTTGAGGCTGCTACTTGGTCCTTGGTTCACAACTTCATCAAACACTAAACTTGACCCCATCTCCAGATCCAGGGCAGGGTTCACCAGGGCTAGCCTTCATGGATTCCTGGAGTCTGCCTCTAGACCACCACCCCAATCTCAGTGAACTTTAGCACTCACCCATATGCAGAATACTGTAACGTGGGTGTAGATTGACATAGAAAAGTTGTGTAAAAATTTATTATAACCATAGATGTCCTTCTCTTCCATGTTGCAGTATTCCTTCCCACCTGCCTTCCCCTCCTGTCTGCTAACTTCCCTATCTGGATAGTAATGAATTGGCATTGCCCGTACTAGGAATGGCTTTGACTCGGGCCTTCGGTTCTGAGTGCTGGTGCTGGAACATTGTAGTAAGTTTATAACTTTGGAACATTGTAGTAAGTTTATAACTTTTTCCTGTCACCTTTATGGCCCATGCTCTGTCAGCCACGTCAGACTTGTCACGCACTGTGAAGGAACCAAAAGCTTTTGAATACTGGCCGTACGTATGCAAGACTAGAGGAGTAAGCCCATATGTAGAGTACTGCAACATGGAGGAGGACATCTATGGTTATGGTAAGATTTTACACAACTTTTCTTTATGCAGAGCTTTCTTGCGAGGCACTCTACTTTTAAGGCCTCCTTTTAAAGACCATACTCCCCCATGGGATCTCAGTCTGGTACTGCAGGCACTTGTACATTCCCCCTTTGAACCTGCAGCTAAGTGTGGCCTTAAATATCTTACTTGCAAAATGTTTCTTCTAGTAGCCATTACATCTGCTAGGCGAATTTTAGAAATTCAAGCATTGTCTTCAAAACCTGCATACTTTTTCACAAGAATAGTGTTACATTAAGAACCAGTGCATTCTTTCTTCCCAAGTTGGTGTCGGAATACAATATCAGTCCATTAATTTTAGTTTTCTTCCCCAAGTTTACTAAGAAAAGCAAATACAGGTTACATTTACTTGTATGTTCAGGCAATTACGTTTTTACTTGCGTAGAACAAGAGACATAAATTCAGACCCCCCCTTGCATACTTGAAATTTGGAAAAACAGTTGCCAAACTAATTTTAGCCAGGTAGATGAGATTGTATCTCATTTATTTATAAAAAAAAAATTAGGTGTTACCTTACCAAAACTAGTACGGGCTCATTCAGCTAGATCTACAGCAACATCTTCAGTTTTTCTTTCAAGAATGTCCATGGACGACATATGTGCAGCAGCTACTTAGGCTACTCCTCGTACCTTTGTTACTCATTACAAATTGGATCTGCTCTCTAGGGGTTAGAGCATCATTTAATTCAACTGTGCTCAAGAACATCCTTTTAGGTACCTGGGTATTCTAACCCATCAGTTGAGGATAGAATGAAAATTGACATCAGATAGGTTTGTATTTGCCATAACATTCCATGTGTGTTGTCCTTTTCATTCTTTCTCAACTCCCCATTGGGACTTCACTGTCCTTTGTATTGATCTTACGATGTAGTCTTTTTATGTATTGACTCAGCAATTTTTCACCCCCTTTTATCTGTGCATAGTAAATATTTCCTTTTAGGCAAAAATAAGCAAACAAGATCTGAGGTAACTTAGGGGTTGGTGCATTATGGGTAAAGGAGAAGCTCAAGTTGTTTTGGTTGCCACAAGCTTTAGCACTGGCTGAGTTGGATCCAAGGGATCGGATCCAAACCCATCAGTTAAGGAAGAATGAAAATAACACAAATGGAACATTGTAGTAAGTTTATAACTTTGGAACATTGTAGTAAGTTTATAACTTTTTCCTTGCACGGACTGCCTAAAGTGTACCCCACTGAGCCATGGCTATTTCATTAGGGTTCTGATCTAACTTACATTGATTATATTTGTTCTGCTGCTACTTAGTTTAATGTTCTCATACTTTTTTTATCGCTCCTTACCAATCCGATTTGACTTCAGAAACAGGGCTGCTTTTGGTTCTGCTGTACTCTGGAATATCCTTCCCTAAGGGCCACCCAAGGTTCACATAGCTGGAGACTCTGTCCAATCAGTTGAGGAAGAAAGAAAAGGACAAGTTTAGATATTAAAGTTATGAACTCGCCATAACTGTGCATCTATATTGTCCATTTTCATTCTTCGTGATCTCCCCTCCTTTCCCCTTCTCATTAACTGCTAGAGTGACCTTATGGTTGTGACACCTGTGTTCCAGGTTTGAACCCTATTTTTTTTTCTCTACTAGCCTTTTTTTTGCCTTAGCCTGAAGTTAGTTCTGTGTATGTATTGTTTATTGGGCAACAAACTTGATCTGAGGTATTGCAAGGTAACTGGGGCATTATGGATAAAGGGAGGAGCTCGAGAGCTGGATCAGTGAATGTAGTAAGTGTGGCAGAGTCTGATCCAACCCCATCAGTTGAATTAAAATGGACAGCACAGATGCATAGATACAGATTCATAGGTGTGTACTAGGCTGATGGCCCTGGAGCCTTTACAAGCCTATCCGATAGAAGTGCCCTGGCATCCTGCTGCCCAATGTTAGTTCCCAGTGCCTATCATGTAGAGCCAGTGGTGAACTTTGTTTCCCATCCACTCATCAAGATTTCTCTTGAAGAGGGCCAGTGAGGTGCTCTGCTTGACATGTATGGGAAGTCTGATCCAGAGCATGGGGCAGTCTCTGGGTTATGAACCTGTCCCTCCAGCATATTCTGTTGATTGTGGTAATGAGGTTGAGGTCTCAGGAGCATATGGTGCAGAGGGATTGGGATTTCTTTAGATGTAGCATTTCTAACAGAACTGGGTCAGGCATGGCTTTGTAAATCAAGCAGAGATCGCCTCTAAGTAGTTGATATGAGACCGAGAATAGTTGGAGTTTGAGTCTGTCCATATAGAGCAAGTGTTTAAGGCCTAGGATCCTCTTTGTGAGGTACTTTTGCGGTCTTTCCAGTTGTTGCAGGTGTTTAGTGAGGTGCATGCCAAATGGGGCATTGTACTCTCGATGATTGGCCTAATGAGGGAAGCTTAGAGGGAGACAATGACCGCTTTCTTCCTGGATGCAAACCCTTAGTAATGAGGTGTCACATAGGACTTTATGACCACAGTGGTAATGTGGCGGTCAAAAGAGATGTTGCTGTCAACCTGTGTTCCCAGATGTCTTATGACGCCTTCTGTGTTCAGTGGACTACCATCGATGTGGTAATTCATGGAAACTGGGTTTTCTCAAAAGTGGATGATGACACATTTTTTGGCATTGAGCTTAAAACCATGGTTTTGACACCAGTCATTGGTCTCAGTGAGGCCTTTCTGTAGGGTGTCTACATCACTTGGGGAGTTAATGGCTCCCAGCTTGCAGTAGTCTGCGAACTTGGTCAGTCAGAGTCCCTCTGTGTTGGCCTAGACTTGGGACTCCACTCATGACTATTTGGCAGTCTGACTTGGAGTCTGCCACTTTCACACTGTGGGTTCTATCTGAGAGACAATTTGCAACCCACCTAGTGATTTAGGGGTTGATGCCTAGTTTGAGTTTATCAATAATTCCCGAGTGGGGAATGGTATCAAAGGCTTTGGCCAGATCAGAGGTATGCTGTATGAACTGCCTTGCCCTCATCCACAGCTCTGATGACTGACTCAAAGAAGTCAACCAGGTTGAGCAGGCATGATTTACCTTTCACAATACCAAATTGCGGGGATCTAGAGTTTGGATATTCCCTATATCTTTGTTAATTAAGTCCATGATGATGCATTCCATAGCCTTACATGTCAGACTCGTCAGGCTAATGGGGAAGATGGTTCCCAGGGTCTGAAGTCACTCCCCCTTTATGGAGAGGGATAAATGTAGCAGTGCGCCATTTGGTAGGGACAAAGCCTGAGGTGAGGCTGTGATTGAAGAGGGCATACAGGTGTGGTGCCAGTTCAGTTTGTAGTTCATGTAGAACACATCCACGGATGTTGTCAGATCCCATGGAAACTGTATTCTTGGCCTTGGACAATGCAGCTTTAACCTGTGCTGCAGTAATGGTGGGTGCCTGGCATTCCTTTGGTATTGTGATTGGTCCTTAAGGGGCAGAGATTTGGGTAAAGTTGGCACTGAATCTGTCTGCCAGTATGTTGGCAGTATCTGTTGGCTCAGTATAGGAGGTACCGTTGTGCGGTAACTCAGAGCAAACCTTGGTGGTGAGCTTCGTGTTTCACTGTTGCAGTCATTACACTTGGGTTATCCTGCTGGCAGGCTACCCAGTCAGCCAGAATTCCAAAGTCTAGGTCCGGCGTCGGTTGCTGTCGCCTCTTCCCTGACATCAGTGCGCCAGGGGTGTAAAAGATGCAGCTGACGCCATTTTCTCCAGTCTTTCATGCCGCGTGGTGCCTGAAGCAAAAGCAGTTCATAAGTGCCGGTCGGCCGACTCCTGAGATTTTCAAAATCGAATTTCAGAACCAAAGTCGTCAATAAAGCTAAGTACCCCATTGGGGAAATTTTTTCTTGCTCCAGACCGGTGTCCGTAAAAATTAACAATTGTATTTCTTGTGGGAAGCAAATACCTCATAAGGACTTTCACTCTTACTGTATTCCTTGCCTAGACCCCGACCACGACGTTACTAGTTGTCGGTTTTGTGCTAGATTCAACAAACGCACTATTAAGCGTCTGTTTGATTTTGCATTACATTACTTTGGCCGAAGGCTTAACTACATAATGCAGTCGGAACAACCGACGACCGGAATTCATAAAAAACGCAAAGACAAGGAAAAGGACAGGCATCCGAGGTCCAAAACTGCCGGCGAAGCCTCTTCTAGGCCAGTCGCCAGTTCTCAGTGAGGTGCTTTCGCAGCCCCTGACACCCGCTACCACAGAGCCACAGGCCGTATCCGACTCTCACGTGGAGATACCCAGGCCTCTGGAAACTCAAGGTATTGGGCCTGCGGAAACTATTCCCTCAGATGGGTCCGGAGCCGCTGAGCAGGCATCAGCTTCTGAGGGTGTTTTCAGACCTTCACAGCTTACTGTTAAGTCCACTACAGCAGCCAAGGCAAAGTCAAAAACACCATTGAAGACAAGGAAACAAGTACAGCATTCTCTGTGACAGTCATCCATGCCAAGGAAACAGATGCTTAAAATGGCCGAGGACCTATTTACTTTGATCAGGGGTTCCCATCCCCCTCCTGGTAAAAGGCCTAGGAAAGACACTGACTATGACTCCTCTGACCAGGTTTCTATTTCTTCTGATTCCTCTTCAGATCAGGGATATTCTCTCCCTCCCTATGAGGACTCTGATGCAGAAGAATCTATACCTTCAGCCTCTCCGCCTGAGGATTATTCTTTTGTGGAAACCTTGCACACCATGAGGGAGCATTTCCATTGGGAGAGCCAGGATTATTCAGAATCCAAGAAAAGGCTCAGAGACTGTCTTTTATTTGCCTCCGCACAGGCCCCTGGCTGTCCCCCCTGTGCTTAATATCATTGATGTTTTCTCTGAATCCAGTTTGTCTCCTGATTCTTTACCCCGTGCACCAGTCAAACCAGACAGGTACTACAGGGTCCCAGACTCTCATACATTTCTTTATAAAAACCCTGCTGCTGACCCAGAAACAATTTCTCAGGGTCCCAAAGGGGTTAAGCCTTCCACTGCAAAAAAACCCTGTCCCCTCTGATGGGGATTCTAGAGCTCTGGATAGATGGAGGGAAAAAGTTTACACTTCTGCTACTTTAGCTGTAAGGGCTTTAAACTGCCAGTTTCACATGCTTAAATATCAACAGTACCTCATGTCTTTGTTAAAACAGAAAAAGCTTGCAAACTCAGAATGTCCTGACAATAAGGAAATGCAGGATTTATTGCATGCAGCTGAACAAGTGGGAAAGCATACTCTGCAGTGTGGTTTTGATTCCTTAGAAGCTTCTTGCAGAGCCGCAGTTACAGGCTCTGTCATTCGAAGGCATGCTTGGTTGAAAGAACAGAGTTTACCTGAACATGTCAAAGTAAAATTATTGGATGCTCCACTACAGCATAATACTTGGTGTTAAGGCAGAAGAGGTGTTAAAGAAAATGGAGGATAAAGCAAAATCGATGCAGACAGTAAAGGATTTCTTACAGGTTCAACCACCTAGATTTAAGCAGAAACTGGCGTTCAAAAAATTGGTCCTTTCCAGTGTCAGACAGGCCACAAAGAGGCAGATGCAGACGCCCAAGAGGCAGATCTCAGCCCCAAGGCTCATACAGACCTAAACAATGGGGTGCTTCAGCCCCCAAAGGAGGAGAAGACAAATCACAACCTTACAGGAAACAGTCCCAATGACTTCCCTCTACAAATGCCAAGCACACTTGCCTTTTGGCAGCACCCTTAGGGGGAAAGCTAGCACTTCTCTCACAAAATTGGCATATGATCACCCAGGACAAATGGGTACTGAATATTGTTTCTCAGGATTACAGGTTCCACTTTCACACCCTTCCAAAATAAAAAGGTATGCCAGACCTGCCACAAAACCAATGGGCAGAGGCACAAAAACAAATTTCTGCTCTCATGGACATGAGAGCTATTCAAAGAGTACCACAGCAAGAACAGGGACGGGGATTTTACTCAAGACTTTTCCTGGTACCCAGAAAGTACAAAGCCTGGAGACCAATACTGGACCTGTCAATCCTAAATACTTCCCTGGATGTCCCAAAATTCAAAATGTTAACTCTGCAGCAACTTCTACCCATGTTGGGCAAGAAGGCTTGGCTAGTTACTTAGGACCTCAAGGAGGCATACCTGCATGTCCCTATCAGACAGTCTTGCAGAAGATACCTCAGATTCATAGCTGGCTCAATGCATTACCAATTCTCTGCACTGCCCTTTGGCTTATCTACTGCACCCAGGGTCTTCACAAAATGCCTGGCACCAGTAATTGCATTTTGCAGACAAAACGGAATTCAAATATACCCCTACTTGGACGACTGCCTTATTCAAGCAGAGAGCAAGGACATTCTACTAAGGCATCTGGCGTTTGTAAAAAGATTGCTAATTTGCCTAGGGTACACAGTAAACGAAAAGAAATCAAAACTAGTGCCCTGTCAAGAGATAATATTCCTGGGTGCAAGCTTAAATACAACTGCCCAGATGGCTTATCTCACGCCAGATAAACAAAGGCAACTGACTCATTACTTTCAAATGATGGCAACAAAGACCCAGCTCCCTGCAAGAAAAATTCTGCAGGCCCTGGGCTTCATGGCATCCTGCATTCTACTAATTCCATATGCAAGATTGCATATGAGGAAACTACGATGGCATCTAAAAAGTGTTTGGACTCAACATTGCCACAGCCTGGAAACAATAATAACTCTAATTCCCTGCCTGCATCAGGAGTTTCGATGGTGGGTTCTGGCCTGTCACCACAACAAGGGACAGCCTTTCACCTTACCCACAGCCAGGCAGGCGATAACAGATGCATCAGATTATGCCTAGGGGACACACATGGCAGGAAATTGTATTCAGGGCACGTGGCCCAAGGAACAAATGCATCTTCACATCAATCAAAAAGAGATAGCTGTACAGAATGCCCTGACAGCCTTCAAGGATCTACTACATCCAGGACAACTATTATTAAAGACGGACAATACCACAGTTATGTGGTACATAAGCAAGGGGGCACACATTCCTACCCTGTCTGCAGACAAGCCATGACTTTGTGGAACACAGCACTGATCTATCAAGTACATCTGCAGGCACAATTCCTGCCAGGAAAGAAAAATACTCTGGCAGACTAAGCAGAAATCTCACGGATCCTCACGAATGGAAGCTAAATCCACAGATCTTCAGCATGATAAGGAAATGGGGACGCCCAAACATAGATCTTTTTGCCTCCCCTCACAACTGCCAACTACAGAGATTCTGCACAAGAACTTATCACTCACAAGCATGGAAAGTGGATGTTCTATCATTCAGCTGGAAAACCCTGACAGTTTATGCCTTTCCTCCACTGCCCCTTCTTCCCAAGGTGCTCCTAAAAGTCAGACAAGTGAAGCCAGAAATGATCCTGATTGCCCCAGACTGGCCACGCCAGCACTGGCGCCCAATCCTAAAGAGCTTGTCTCAAGGGCCCAGCCTGGCCTTTACCTCAAATTCCTCATCTTTTGACTCAACAATCCAATTCTGCACAGTCAACTCAGAACCTTAAATCTGGCTGCATGGCAGGTAATATATAGCCACTCAGACCACACCTCTCTCAAGCTCTTACGGATGTCATTTTAGAAGGCAGGAGGCCCAGCACTAGGAAATCTTATGCAGAAAAATGGAAGAGATTCTGTGCTTGGAACCAGGCACAAGGACTCGAACCACTTGTTCCAAGTATACCTCAGATTTTACAATACCTAACTGAGATGCTGAACAAAGGCCTATCTTCCTCGTCAATTAAGATCCATGCCTCTGCCATTTCAGCTCATTACAATACGGAACCTCCTATTTTCTCTCATCCACTACTAAGACAGTACCTCAGAGGGGCAAAAAACATAAGACCCCCAAGGAGAGCACCAATACCTACTTGGGACCTCAATTTTGTTTTAGAAAAGCTCACACTGCCTCCTTTTGAGACAGCCAATACAGCTGATTTAAAATTCTTATCATGGAAAACTGCTCTGCTCCTAGCAATAACTTCAGCAAGAAGAGTCTGAGTTACAGGCATTAATGGCAGTGGGAACCCTTCATCATTTTTCATCAGGACATGGTCTCTGTAAGGACAAACCCAACATTTATGCCAAAGGTAGTATCCAGTGTGGCTCTTAACCAAACCATTCATTTGCCAACATTCTATCCAAATCCCCAGAATAAAGGGGAGAGACTTCTGCACGCTTTGGACATACACAGACAGCTACAATTCTACTTGGACAAAACAAAAGCTTTCAGAAAAACTGAACTGTTTGTATCTTATGCTGCAGGGTCACAAGGAAAGCCCATCTCAAAGCAGACTATTTCAAAATGGATAGGACACTGCATTCGCTTCTGCTATTCACAACATGGCAAATCAGTGCCTAAGGGCATTAGACCACATTCTACCAGAGCAGCAGCCACTTCAGCAGATTTCCTCAGATGAGTACCAACCAAAGACATTTTAGAGGCTGCAACCTGGAGTTCAGTGCACACTTTCACCAAGCACTACCACTTACCTCTCTACTCTAAATCCAGAGCAGGCTTTGCCACTGCAGTTCTGCAGGGCCTGGTAGCCTCTCCTAATTCTATTTAGGCCCAGCCACCCAACCTCAGCTTTGGGATTCAACGCAAGTGTAATGACTGCAACAGTGAAACACAATGAACATAGTACAGTTGTGTACCTACCAAAAATGTAGATGTTAGAGTGTATTCACTGTTGCAGTCAAGGTTACCCACCCACCATCCCCCTTTTCTTTGCTGTGACTTTTCTGTACTTCTCAATTCTATACAACCTATGTGGTGTATTTGCTTGTAGATGGACTTGTTTATTTTAGTACATGCATGCTTTTTGGCATAATTTTTTCAGCCTACCTATTTGGAGGCACCTGACATCTGGAGCAAGAAAAACTGAAAAAAATGGCGTCTGCTGCATCTTTTATACCCCTGGCGCACTGACGTCGGGGGAGAGGCGACAGCAACTGATGCCGGACCTAGACTTTGGAATTCTGGGCGACTGCGGGTAGCCTGCAGCAGGATAACCCAAGTGTAATGACTGCAACAGTGATTACTCTCGAACGTCTACCTTTATGGTAGGTACACAACTGTACTTTTCCTTGGATATTCTTGATATAACTATAGAAGTCTTTGTGGTTGTTTTTATGTCTGCCGCAATTCTGCCTTCATAGATGGCATTAGATATTGGAGATTTTGATGAGGGGTCTCAACTTTTTAAGGGAGTTTTTCTAGTCTTGGGATTTCACTTTTTTCTGCAGCAGTTTTTTCCTTCTGTTGTAGAGTTTATTTATGGAAGGGGACCACCAGATTGGATTTCCTTTTTTGGAGGAGAGCGTCTTGGTTCTGTTGGGTATGGCTCGTTCCATGCATTTATGTATGTTTGCCAAATCATACATCAATGCACTGCGCAGTCATGCATCTATTTTCCATTGACATGGGTGCAGTGAAGTTAGCCACCTCTGTTTTTAGGAGCCCAAAATCAGTTTTAGAGAAGTTTTTCATGGTGGTTACTTTTGCGGGGGTGTGTGGGTGAGATATGGATTTCCTTGGTGATTAGTTTGTTGTCCGATCTAACCAGGGAGAAATTGACTATTGGTGTAGAGCAACGGTTGCCCATGTTTGTAATAACCAGGTCAAGGATATTGCTTCCTCTAATGAGGGTAAGAATGAGCTGGTCCAGGGCATTGGAATTGATGAAGTCCAGGAGGCATTGGGCCAGTGTATTGGTGCATCAGTAAATTTTCCCAATTGATGTAGGGGTAGTTGGTTACCTAACATGAGAGTTTTGGGTTCAACCCTAATAGTTTCTAGGATGCTTGGGAATGTGGAGTGAGTCTTGAGACATGGTTGAGGATCTATAGCAGGCTGCGACCTGAATCTCTGTCTTACCCAATGTTAGTTGTACCTGAAGTATCTCAGATGCGTTATGCCGGGATACTAGTCTGGAGGTGTGCAGATCCTTTATGAATATAGACACACCACCGCCTTTGGAGCTTCGGTCCATGTTCTGGGGCCAAAAGGTGTGGAATGAGTTATAGCCTGGTAGCGCAGGGGTGCTTTCTGCTGCTTTAAACCAGGTCTCCATTACAGCACAAATGTCGATGTTCTCCATTTTGAGCAGTGCTTTCAGCAAGTGCATCTTGAGATTTAGACTTCTAGCATTTAGCAGCATTACCATCAGATTGCATTTATTTATAGCTGTTATGGTGGTAATTTGGTCGTTAGAATATCGCTTAAAAAAGGCACTATGGGGTGGCAAGAGTCTTAGCCAGTATCTGGAAACCCAGGGGTGAGAGATGCAGGCCATCTGGCACAGAGCATCAAATTGTTGAAGTCACTCATTTTCTGGTTGTACTGCGGTATCATTCTGTGCGATGGTAGGATGCTGCTCAGGGCTAGGGTCATACCTGCCTGGGCCACATAATCTGAGAGCTCCTCCAGCTCTATTTTATTGTAGTCCAGGGAGGTACGTCTCAGGTTATTCACACCCACATGGACAGTGACAAGAGTCATACTTGTACTTGTTGTGGAGTGACGCGAGTGCTTGCGTTGTCAAGATTCTGGCACTGGATAGACAGCTGACTTACTTCTCCTTATTCAACCTGAGTGGGATATCAGTGTGCCTCACTATTGTCACTTATGACTAGTGTATTGGGCAAGCTGTTTTGCCTTGGGGGCGTAGGTTGAGGGGCACACTGTGTAGCTGAGCTGTGTGTCTTGTGGTTTGCGCTGTGTTGTAGTGGTCGATTGCGTTTCTGCCTTGGAGGTCTCTGCTGTTTGGGTAATCTTCTATTGAGAGACTCTGCAAAGGTTGGTATGTGTTTTTTTTATGTGAAAGCTGTGATGGTGGAATTCCCAAGTTCACCATGTTAATAGGAGAAAGCACAGGGAGCTGACCTTTAGACATGCCAGGAGGGATGGTCATTATTACTAAGTACTAGAGTGGTTTCCTCATATATTCCTTTTACAGGAAAAATGTCACTCATGGTGTCTGGGTCTTTACAGAGCACTGCCAAACACTTGAGGGGAAACGAATACATAGACCCTGAAAATTTTAGGATGGAGTATTTAGGCAGATGTTCTGAAGCTAGAAAGAAATTGAGCAGTACTTACTGAAAAATAAAGAATTAGCTTATCAAGAATGATGAAAAGAAGGGAGTTGTATGAATGGCTACTGCCTGGCTACTACCAATGCTGGTCTCTGCACAGCTTCACTCTGTTGGGATACAATACTCCTTTGCTTCTTCTCTCACCAGAAGCAAGCCACGGCCTGTTTGGTGAGCCACAGTCTTGTCCCAGATGATGCAAGGGTCTGCAGGCTTTGTAGCCTTTTCTGGTAGATGCCTCGAATAGTAGTCAGACCAGTCAGGTATGTTAATCACAGACACTCTCCAACCAGAAAACGTCAGGAATGAATGCACTCTGCTACTGCTCTCACCGGGATCATAATATAAGCACAGATTCCAATCTGTCACCTATAAAGCAGTTAAGCTTTCTGGCGATAAGCAGTCTCCAGGAAACAACGTGACTGCACTCCTCTCACCAGGAGAAAACAGATGCACTAATCCCAAGATGACTACTGAGAAGCAGAATGTGGGCTCTCCAGTAACTGATGGTCTTGTAATAGATGCTAAAAGATGAGATGAAAACAAAATGGTTTATCCTAAACACTGCAGTGTGCACTAGAGGAGTTAGATGTGAAAGTAGGTAACTTAAATTTTACTGTCTAAAAAGTTACGTTTTAGTGGAGAGTCACTATTTTTAATACAGCAAGATAGATTGAAAGGGGGTGGTCACGTCTGGTACTATGGAATAAAGTAGGATGGCCAATAAATTTAAATAGTTGAAGGGGTGTGATTTCACAAAATAATTTTGTGCTTACTCACACCAGCCAGTAAAAGCAGAGAGGAAATGAGATATATCGTTGGTGTTTAAGAGCACAACAGTAACTGGGTGTGTGGGCGGAAACAATTCTGTCTGACTCACAAGAGACAGAGCAGTAGTTTCTTTTCAAGTTTTAATATGCAGTTGCAAGCAAAATGCAAGTAGAACACAGTGTAAAGAAAGTGAATCACAGTATACAAAATAGAAAAAGGCAATAAAGTAATACAAAATACAACAGCAAAGTAACCTTTCCCTCACAGCAGACTGTAGCAGAGTCTGGGTGAGACTTTCACACTGGGTGAGTACATAGCTTTAATTTTCCTTCACTGAAGGTAAAGAGGGATGTCCTTTGTGGTTCACTGTTGCAGTCATCACTGTAGGGTTCTTCCTGCCAGCAGCAGCCCTCAATCGGCCAGAATCCTAAAGTCTGGATCGGGCGCCAGCTGAGGTTGCCTTTATCCTTACATCAGTGCACCTGAAGGTATAAAAGGACCCCAGCTGACGCCATTTCCCCAGTCTTTCTTGCTGCGCGGTGCCTTGCAGTTCACTGATGCCTGTCGGCCTGTTCCTGTTTGTTTTTTGGATCTATCCCAGGATTTTCGTTTTTTTTACAGATAAGTTCCCTGTTGGGGAGGTCTTTTTCTTGCTCCAGTCAGATGTCAGAAAAAGTTAATTGTATTTCATGTGGGAAACAAATACCTCATAGGGATTTTCACTCTTACTGTATTCCCTGTCTTGGGTCCTAACCACGATGTTGCTAATTGTGTGTTTTGTGCTAGGTTCAATCAGCGTACTATTAGGCGTAGATATAACTTTGCCTTTTATTATTTTGGAAAAGGTTTAATTGTAATATGTCTAAGGATTCTTTTCCTGTTTCTGGGGTGTGTAAGAGGCACAGGAATTCAGACAGGCCTTCGAGGTCCACTGCTAAAGATTGTTACTCCATTATTGCCAGTTGCTGGTTCGTCTGTCGTCAGTGAGGCGCCTTTGCAGCCCCTGTTGTCCTCCTCTTTTGAACCAATTGCCTGTACCAACTCTGGTGTGGAGCTGATGGGGTCTTCAGCATTGCCAGGGACTGGACCTTCGGATACTGCTCCCTCAGTTGGGTCCAGAGCCGGTAGGCAGGTACCGGCTTCTGAGGGAGTTCTTAGGCCTTCCCCACCTCCCGTGAATGTGGATTCCGGTTTACATGCTAAATCTAAGTCTAAAACTAAAGTGAAGTGGTTTGCACAGGCGCCTTTTGGTCAAGGTTCTAGGCCTCAGAAGCAGATGCTTCAGATGCCTGAAGATCTCTTAACTATGATCAGGGGTTCTCATCCCCCTCCTGACAAAAAGCCTAGATTACAGTCAGATTATGATTCTTCAGACAGTACAGTTTTGTACCTACCATAAATGTAGATGTTAGAGTGCTTATACACCTGCAGTCATAACAGAGGGGTTATCCTGCCGTCAGGCTGGTCCTCGGTCGGCCGAATTCCAAAGTCTAGGTCCGGCGTCGGTTGTCGTCGCTTCTTCCCTGACGTCAGCGCGGCAGGGGTATAAAAGAGGCAGCCAATGCCATTTTCTTCAGTTTTTCTTGCCCCAGATGTCAGGTGCCCCCAGAAGGAAGGCAAACATAATGTTATGCAAAGATGCAATGTTGATAAGTCAAAAAACAGTAGTTGCAAGCAAATACACCATAAAAGAATACCCCAAAAAGGTTATATGAAAAGTGTTTGTCATAAGGCCTGTCCTAAGAGGGGATGGAGGGAGGGCAACCTGGACTGCAGCTGTATGAGCACTTGAACATCTACATTTATGTTAGGTACAAAGCTGTACTATGTTCATCGTGCATACAGCTGCAGTCATAACAGATGGGTAGAATCCCAAAGCTAAGTAAGGGTGGTAGGCACTAAGTGGAACTAGGAGGGGCTAGGATGCCCTGCAGAACTGCTGTGGCAAAGCCCGCTCTAGATTTTGAGTATAGTGGGAGGTGATAGTGCTTGGAGAAAGTGTGCACTGAACTCCAGGTGGCTGCTTCCAAAATGTCCTTGGTAGGGACCCCCCTGAGGAAGGCTGCAGAGGTAGCTATGGCTCTGGTGGAGTGGGATCTGATGCATGCAGGCACAGTTTTTCCATGAAATGAGTAACAAAAGCGTATGCAGTGGGCTATCCATTTTGAAATTGTCTGTTTGGAAATAGCCTTTCCTTGGGCACCTGTAGCATAGGACACAGAGTTGCTCAGTTTTCCTTAATAGCTTTGTCCTGTCCAAATAGTAACGAAGTTGTCTGTGAATGTCCAAGGAATGTAGTAGTCTTTCCCCTTTGTTTTGTGGATTAGGGTAAAAGGTAGGTAAGTGGATAGTCTGATTCAAAGCTACACTGGATACTACCTTTGGCATAAAGGTAGGGTTGGTTTGTAAGGAAACTCTGTCCTGATGGAAAATGATGAATGGTTGCACAGCCATGAGGGCCTGTAACTCCAAAACCCTGCGTGCTGAGGTGATAGCTAGAAGAAAGGCTGTTTTCCATGACAAGTACTGTAACTCTGTTGAAGAAGCTGGTTCGAAGGGAGGAAGGGTCAGCTTTTCCAATACGAAGTTGAGGTCCCAAGCAGGGACTGGTGGTTTCCTTGGGGGTTTTATATTCTTTGCCCCTCTGAGGGAACTGTCTTAAGAGAGGATGAGCGAATAAAGGAGGATCTGTGTTGTATAGTGCAGAAATGGCTGAAGCGTGGATCTTGATGGAGGAGAAGGAAATTCCATTGTTTAACATCTCAGCTAGGTACTGTAAAATTTGCGGAATATTTATTACCCAAGGATTCTGTCCCTTTTCTTGATTCCAGGCACAAAATTGTTTCCATTTGGCGGAGTAGGCCTTTCTAGTGGAGGGTCTTCTGGCCTCCAAGATGACATCCTGCACCTCCTTGTAGAGGAGAAATTGTTGGGAAATCAAGCAATTCTCCATGCAGCTAGATTTAGAGTTTTGAGATGGCTGTGAAGGGTTTTGTAGTTGTGCTGGGACAGCAGAAGAGGAACTAGAGGTAGGATCCATGGTGGGGAATGTGTCAGGCTCTTCAGGAGCAGATACCAGTGTTGTCTTGGCCAGTCTGGCGCAATGAGAATCATTTTTGGTCTCTCTGCTCTGTCTTTTAATAGAACTTTGGGCAGCAGAGGAAGAGGCGGGAAAGCATAGACTGTCAATGTTGCCCAATTGAAGGAAAGTGCGTCCACTTTCCAGGCCTGTGGATGATACGTCTTTGAACAACATTTTTTCAACTGGCAATTTCTGTGGGTAGCAAAGAGATCTATGTCTGGCTGTCCCCATGCCTGGGTGATCTTTGAGAAAACTAGAGGGTGCAACTTCCATTCGTGTGGATCGGTCATATTTCTGCTTAGGTTGTCTGCCAGTGTGTTTTCCTTCCCTGGCAGGAATTGTGCCTGTAGTTGAATTTGCAATTCCAGTGCTGTGTTCCATAGGGTCATGGCTTGCCTTCACAGGGGGTATGAATGAGTTCCCCCGTTTGTTTATGTACCACATCACTGTGGTGTTGTCTGTCCTTATCAATAGCTGGCCTGGATGCAGTAGGTCTTTGAAGGTCATAATAGCCTTTTGCACGGCTAGCATTTCCTTTTGGTTGATGTGAAGGTGCTTCTCTTTTTGGGTCTATTTTCCCTGAATGCACTGATCTGTCATGTGTGCTCCCCAGGCGTAGTCTGAGGCGTCTGTTGTGATGATTTGAGTTGCTTGAGGTACACAGAAAGGAAGACCTGTGTTTCTTTGGCAAGCTTGAGCCCACCACATAAATTCCTTTTGAAGGCATGGAATGAGTGGTATAATAGCTTCCAAGCTGTGGCTGTGTTGAGACCATAAGTTTTTTAGGTACCATTGAAGTTTTCTCATATGCAGCTTTGCACATGGGATTAGTAGGATGCAAGATGCCATGAATCCCAGAGCCTGCAGGACTTTCCTTGCAGTTAGCCTGGTGTAAGTTGCCATTTTTCTGAAGTATTGAGACAGTTGCCCTTGCTTGTCTGGCTTAAGGTAGGCCATCTGGGTGGTTGTATCCAAGCTGGCACCCAGGAAAGTTATTTGTTGAGAGGGTATTTCTTTTTGTTGACTGTGTATCCCAGGAAGTTCAACAGTTTTATTACAAACGCCAGGTGCTGCAGTAGTATGTCCTTGCTGTCCGCTTGGATCAGGCAGTCGTCCAGATATGGGTAGATTTGTATCCCTTGTAGTCTGCAGAAGGCGATTACTGATGCCAGGCATTTCGTAAACACTCTGGGCACAGTAGATAAGCCAAAGGGCAATGCAGAGAATTGGTAATGGGTTGAACCTGCAAGAAATCTGAGGTATCTTCTGCAATCTTGTCTGATAGGGACATGCAGGTATGCCTCCTTGAGGTCCAATGTTACCAGCCAAGACTCCTTGCCCAGCATGGGAAGAAGCTGCTGTAATGTGAGCATCTTGAATTTTGGCACCTGTAGATATGTGTTTAGGATGGATAGGTCTCCAGTCTTTGTCTTTCCTTGGTACCAGGAATAGTCTGGAATAAAACCCTTGACCTTGTTCTTTTGCAGGTACCTCTTGAATTGCTTTCATGTCCATGAGAGCTGAAATTTGTTTTTGTGCCTCTGCCCTTTGATTTTGTGGCAGGTTTGGCATGCCTCTCATTTTTGGAAGGGTGTGAAAGTGGAACTTGTAGCCTCTGTTTATAATGTCCAGAATCCATTTGTCTTTTGTAACAATATGCCAATTTTTTGAGTGTCAGTTTTCCGCCCAATGGTGCTGCCATTAAAGCTTTGCTTGGCAGGTGTAGGGGGAAGTCATTGTGTCTGTTTTCTAAAAGACTGTGATCTATCTTCTCCACCTCTTGGGGTTGGTGCTTGCCACTGCCTGGCTCTGAAAGATCCTTGAGGTTGCCCTCTACCCCTTGGACGTCTGTATCTGCCCCTTTGAGGTCTGTCCGTGGCTGGAAAGGACCAATTTTTTGAAGGCCAGTTTCTGCTGAAACGTGGAGGCTGTACCTGCAGGAAATCTTTCACTGTTTGCATTGATTTCGCTTTTTCCTCCATTTTTTTAGCACCTCCTCAGCTTTAACGCCAAACAATACATCCTTTTGAAGAGGTGCATCTAATAATTTAGCTTTGACATGATCTGGTAAGGTTTGCTCTTTGAGCCAAGCATGCCTACGTATAACAGACCCTGTAACAGCAGCTTTACATGAGGCCTCTAAAGCATCAAAACCACACTGCAAGGTATGTTTACCCACTTGCTCTGCACCGTGCAACAAATCCTGCAACTCTTTTAAATCTGGTTGTTCTGGTTGTGCCATCTTGCTTTTCAGCTGAGATATCAAAAACTGTTGATACTTTAGCATATGGAACTGACAATTTAATGCCCTCATGGTTAAAGTGGCCGAGGTGTTCACCTTTTTCCCCCACCTTTCTAAAGATCTGGAATCTCTCTTTGAAGGTAATGGGTTTTTAGCAGTAGAGGCTTTAATTCCCTTGGGACCCTGTGAAATTGTTTCTGGGTCAGCAGTATGGCTTTTATACAGGAACTGGTGAGAATCAGGAACCCGGTAATACCCGTCTGGTTTAACAGGAGCTGGAGGCAAGGAATCTAGATTAAGGCTGGCTTCTGTGTACACATCATCCAATATATCTAAAACAGGAGGGATAGCAAGAGGCCTATGCTGGGGGATCAGAAGAAATTCCCTGAGCCTTTTCTTTGAATCTTAATAATCTTGGCCTTCCCAGTGAAACTGTTCCCTCAATGTATGCAGGGTTTCCCCAAAAGAGAAGTCCTAAGGGGGTGAGACCGAGGCAATAGACTCCTCTGCATCAGAGTCTTTGAATGGAGAATAGGTATAATCCTGGTCCTCAGTTCTGAGGTAATAGAAGCTTGATCTGAGGAAGGGTAGTCTTTCTCTAATCTGGGCCTTTTGTCAGAGGGGGGTTGAGAACCCCTGATAAGAGTAATCAAATCCTCAGCCATTTTAAGCATCTGTTTTTTAGGAATGGTGCCTTGAGAGGGGGTCTGAGGAACCGTTTTTTTTTTGGTTTTCATGGCTGCTTTAGATTTAGTGAAGGCTTTAATAGAGAAAGATGAAGGCCTAAAGACCCCTTGAGAAATGGCAGGCCTATCCAAATTCTGAGTTTCCCCGCCAGGAGTGGCGTCACTGTCTGTAGTAGGAATGGAGGCCGAGGAGCCTGCGACCTCGGCTACTGAGGACACCAGTAATGCATTGTCATCGGTACTCAGGGGCTGCGTAGGCGCCTCGCTGAGTACCGGAGAACCGGTAGTAGGCCTTGGCGTTGTTTCAGTAGGTGGTGCAGACCTCGTATGTCGGTCCTTATCTTTGCGTTTTTTGCTCAAAACTGGAGTCTGAGTATCCAACGACATAATTAAATTTTTTGCCAAAAAAGTGAAGGGCAAATTCCGCCCGACGCTTAATAGTGCGTTTGTTGAATCTAGCACAAAAACGGCAGGCCGAGACGTCGTGGTCTGGGCCTAAGCAAGGTATACAGTAAGAGTGTATCCTTATGCGGTATTTGCTTCCCACATGAAATGCAATTATTAACTTTGTCTGACATTGGACTGAGGCAAGAAAAGTTTCCCCAACGGGTTACTTAGCTTTCAAGAAGACTTCAGCTGAAATACTTTCGTAAATCTCAGGAGCTGGCCGACCGGCACTTGCGAACTGCTTCTGCTTCGGGCACCGTGCGGCAAGAAAGACTGGAGAAAATGGCGTCGGCTGCCTCTTTTATACCCCTGCCACGCTGACGTCAGGGAAGAAGCGACGACAACCAACGCTGGACCTAGACTTTGGAATTCGGCCGACCCAAGGACCCGCCTGACGGCAGGATAACCCCTCTGTTATGACTGCAGCTGTATGCACGATGAACATCAATTTGCTGTTTCTTCTGCTTCCTCCCTTGAGCAGGATTATTCTTTTCCTCCTTATGAGGATTCCTTTCCTTCCGCCTCCCCCCCTGAGGATTATTCTTTTGGTGAAACTCTGCATGATATGAGGGTGCATTTTCACTGTGAAGGGCAGGAATTTTCTGACTCCCAAGAAAAGGCTTAGGAATTTTCTCTTCTCCCACAGCATAAGCCTCTGGCTATTCCCCCTGTATTGGACATTGTTAATGATGTTTTTTCGGAAGCTTCTCTCTCCTGATTCTTTTCCCCCTACTCCGGCCAAACCAGATAGGTATTATAGGGTTCCAGATTCTCATAAATTTCTTTTTAAAAATCTTTCACCTGATCTGGAAACTATTTCTCAGGGTCCTAAGGGGGTTAAAGCGGCCTCTGCTAAAAATCCTATTCCCTTCGACCGTGAGTCCAGGGCTTTGGAGAGATGGGGTAAAAAGATTTATACTTCTGCTACATTGTCCATTAGGGCTTTGAACTGTCAATTTCATATGCTGAAGTATCAGCAATACCTTTTGTCTGTATTTCAACAAAAGATGTCTGCTGCGTCTATTGGTACGGATAGTCAGGAGTATCAGGATTTATTGCATACTATTGAGCAAGTGGGTAAACATACCCTGCATTGTGGTTTTGACGATTTAGAAGCTTCCTGTAGGGTTGCTACAACTGGTGTTATTAGGAGGCATGCTTGGTTACGAGATCAGAGCTTACCAGATCAAGTTAAAGCCAAACTCTTGGATGCCTCTTTGCAGCACGATGTTTTGTTTGGATCTAAAGCTGAAGAGGTGTTGAAAAAAATGGAAGACAAAGCCAAGTCTATGCAGACGGTTAAGGATTTTCAACAGGTACAATCTCCTAGGTTTAGCAGACACTGGCCTACTAAACCTTGGTCCTTTCCAAGCTCCGACAAGTCCCAGGGTGGCAGATTCCAGCGTTCCCGAGGTGTAGGAATCAGTCGCAATCCCGTTTTAGGAATAGGCAGTGGAGTGCCCCCTCCTCCCAGGCTGGGGCAGATAAGTCTCAACCCTACCGGAAGCAGTCTTTATGACTGTCCCTTTCTGGTTCCAGGGGCTCCTCTCCTGGACACTCCTTTGGGGGGGGGGGGGATTTCTCTTTATCAAAATTGGTGCCACATCACCCGGGACAGATGGTTTCCGGACATAGTATCAAGAGGTTACAGATTTCATTTCCACACTATGCCAACACCAAACGGTTGGCCGGACCTACCAAAACATCAGTGGGCAGAGGCACATTGACAAGTTCAGTCCCTCCTAACCATGAGGGCCATGGAAGTGGTACCAACTTTGGAAAAAGGGCAAGGTTTTTACTCCAGGCTTTTCCTGGTTCCCAGGAAGGGAAATTCCTGGAGACCAATCCTGGACCTCTCTGTACTAAACACCTTCCTAGATATACCAAAATTCAAGATGCTCACTCTGCAGCAGCTGCTGGCTATGTTTGGCAAGAATGCTTGGATGGTGGCTTTGGACTTACAAGAGGCTTACCTGCATATTCCTATACGGCAAGAGTGCAGACAGTATCTGCGTTTCAAAGCAGGTTCAACACATTATCAGTTCTCTGTGCTGCCCTTTGGCTTATCTACTGCGCCCAGGATTTTTACGAAGTGCCTGGCACCAGTCATGGCGTTTTGCAGACAGAAAGGGATTCTAATTTACCCTTATTTGGACGACTGTCTTCTTCAAGCGGACGACAAAGAGACTACTTCGGCATCTGGCTTTTGTACAGCATCTTCTTCAATGTCTCAGTTTCACAGTGAATCTAAAGAAATCAAACCTGGTGCCCTCACAACGGATTGTTTTCCTGGGTGCTCTTCTGAGTACTTCAACCCAGATGGCTTGCTTGACTCCAGACAAAAAAGTGCAACTGGCTTCTTTTTTCCAACGCCTGGTTTCACTGACACAGCTGACTGCAAGAAAAATTCTGCAGGCTTTGGGATACATGGCCTCCTGCATTCTGCTAATACCGCATGCAAGGCTGCATATGAGGAAACTGCAGTGGTACCTCAAAAGTGTCTGGTCTCCGCATTGTCACAGTTTGGAGACTGTGGTTACGCTTTTACCTCATCTCCAGCAAGAGTTCCTTTGGTGGGCAGAAGCCTGTCTACAGAACAAGGGTAAGCCTTTTTGTCCTCCACCACCCAACCAAGTTCTGACAACGGATGCATTGGATTATGCATGGGGGGCCCACATGCACGGGAGATGTCTTCAGGGTGTTTGGACGATGGAGCAATCGCATCTACACATAAATTTGAAGGAGATGCTGGCTGTACAGAATGCCCTGCTGGCCTTCAGGGACCTTCTACCAGGGCAATTATTGATTCGGACGGACAACCACTACTGTGATGTGGTACATCAACAAGCAGGGGGGGGGGGCTCTCACTCTTACCCCCTGTGCAGATTGGCCATGAATCTGTGGTACACTGCTCTGACCTGCAGTATCGACTTACAGGTGCAATTTCTGCCAGGGGAAAAACGACTATCTGGCAGACGCCTTGAGCAGGCGCATTTCGGATCCTCATGAATGGATGTTGGATATTCAAATATTCAGGATGATTGTAAAGGCTTGGGGATGTCCGGACATAGATCTCTTTGTATCCCCTCAGAATCATCAGCTTCTTCTATTTTACACAAGGACCTACCACAAACTAGCATGGAGAGTGGATGCCCTCTCATTCAGTTGGAAACACGTCTCAGTATATGCCTTTCCTCCTTTTCCTCTTCTACCTAGAGTGCTTCTGAAGATAAAGCAGGACAGACCGCGCATGATTCTTCTGGCTCCCAATTGGCCTCTGCAATTTTGGTATTCCACTCTGCTGAACCTGGTTCGGGAGCCTCCCTGGATTCTGCCTCAAATCCCTCATCTATTGTCTCAAAAGGACGGCCAGATTCTGCACAGTCAGGTCAAGGCTCTGCATCTGGCTGCCTTGGCGGATCCAGGGTCTGTAACCACCTCTGCCCTTTCCAAATAGGTTTTGGATGTAATCCTTGAAGCTAGACGGCCCAGCACTAGAAAATCTTATGCAGGGAAATGGAAAAGATTTTGTTCCTGGAATCAAGTCCAGGTTGGTGATTCTTCTATTCCGCTCATTCCTCTGATTTTACAGTACCTGACAGAGTTATTACATACGGGCCTGTCTTTTTCGTCTGTTAAGCTTCATGCTGCTGCTATTTCTGCACATTACAGTACGGATCCTCCAATTATTTCTCACCCATTACTTAAGCAATTTCTTAGAGGTGCTAAGAATATTCAGCCTCCTATTAGGGCTCCTATTCCCACTTGGGATCTTAACTATGTTTTAGAGAAGCTAACTCTATCTCCTTTTGAACCTGCAGTTTCCACGGATCTAAAATTTTTGTCTTGGAAAACTGCCTTTCTTTTAGCCATTACCTTTGCTAGAAGGATTTCGGAATTGCAAGCACTCATGGCTGTGGAACCTTTCCTTATTTTCCATCAGGATAAGGTATCTCTACGGACTAATCCCACATTTATGCCCAAGGTGGTTTTGGCTGTGGCCCTGAATCAGTCTATTCATTTGCCTACTTTTTATCCTGATCCTCAAAGTGAGGAGGAAAGTCTTTTGCACTCTTTAGACGTGCACAGACAGCTTCGTATTTACTTGGGACAGGACCAAGATATTCCGGAAATCTGATCAGTAGTTTGTCGCTTATGCTCCTACTGTTCAGGGGAAAGCGATCACTAATTAAATTATTTCCAAGTGGATTGCTCATTGTATCAAGTTCTGTTACTCTTATCATGGCAATCCAGTTCCTGTTAATGTTAGGACTCATTCTACCCGGGCTACTGCTACTTCATCGGCATTTCTTTGTGGGGTTCCTACCAAGGATATTTTGGAAGCTGCTACTTGGAGTTCTTTACATACTTTCTCTAAGCATTACAACCTCCCTCTCTATTCTAAGTCCAGGACAGGTTTCGCTTCTGTGGTTTTACAAGGTGTTGTGACTGCTCCCTCTTTTTCTCCTCCAGCCACCCATTCTTAGTTTGGGACTCAACCCTACAGTGATGACTGCAACAGTGAACCACGAAGGACATAGTACAGTTGTGTACTCTTACCATAAATGTAGATGTTCGAGTGTGTTCACTGTTGCAGTCAGGGTTACCCACCCTCCTATCCCCTCTTGTTTTTTCCTCTAGTATTGTGTGTTATGAGGTATTTTGACTGTTGAGATTTTTGGGCATGGTTTCTTTTATTAGCCTTTTATTTCTGGGCACCTGGCATCTGGGGCAAGAAAAACTGGGGAAATAGCGTCAGCTGGGGTCCTTTTATACCTTCAGGCGTATTGATGGTCAGGATAAAGGCAACCTCAGCTGGTGTCCGATCCAGACTTTGGGATTCTGGACGATTGAGGGCTGCTGCTGGCAGGAAGAACCCTACAGTGATGACTGCAACAGTGAACACACTCTTAACATCTACATTTATGGTAAGAGTACACAACTGTACTTTGCTTGTGTCCAAACAGACCATTTCTAAGTGAATAGCCAAATGTGTTGACTTTTCCTTGCAGTGACATTCCATGGGCCTTGTGGCAAAAGATATGTCACTCTGCAAGGGATACAGCAACTACCATCACCTTCCTAATAGCAAGTGCCCACGATATTGGAAGCAAAATTGTCATTTGTCCACATGCTCTCCAGACATAGATTGGATCTCATGTTCATGGAAACTGCATTTGCCTTTGCTATCCTAAAAGGCATGCTACCTTCTTATGATGTTATATTATATTTAAATGTACAAGATGCAAAGCTTGCCCGCTCATTGATAGTAGCAACACTTTTACAAATCCTAAGTCAAAGAAAAACTATGAATTCAAAGTGTATGCTGACTAATAGTAGACATTTAATATCTCGCAATGTGCTGCCATTGTGAAGATTTTTACATTGACAAGACTGATCACCGCTTGAAGGTTAGAATACTTAGTCACCTTAGGGATATTCTGAACCTAGATCTTAAGAATGCACTTGCCATGCATTTTTCCGCACAACCTACACACAGATTTATTTTTAAAGTGGTTCAGTGTGTACCCTGTACTGTTAGGGAAGGAGACCTTAACAACCACACTGAGCTCTATGAAACTAGCTGGATTGTGAACCTGGGGGCTGATCGGCCAGCTGGGCTGAACAGCATAGTACCACTCACTTAAGAGTGTATCCATTGGTGCAAGCTAGGAGGCTGGTCTTCAGCAAACCAGCCATTGGTTAATTTCTTATTTGAATAATGGGTAGGTGTGTCGCCTAGCCCTCATTGGTTAGTTCACTTTTTCTCGAAGGATAGCTGGAAGAAATCGAGATCTGAAGAAGGCTCATTGCCCAAAGCGCTTATCTGTTAGATCTCTCCATGCTAACGTTTGTGGTTGTTTTGTATTATTACTGTTTCTAATAAAAGTTTGTTTTAAACGTTTTTAAAAAAAGTTCTTCAGAAGAGTGCAACTAAAGCTGTGGAGGTGTACTGAGGATCGCTTTTCATACTTCTCTTGTTTCATTCGGTTACCTTTGGCAGTTCAGCAGTGTTTCTAATTGAAACCTATAATTTGTGTTGGAAAAATGAATTACATTACAGAAAATTTTATAATTTTAAGCAGTGAGCGTTGACTAATTTTGTGTATTTGTTCATAGTTAAAAAAACAGTAGGAAAGACTAAAGAAGAACTAGCAATGGAAAAGAAGAAAGAGTTGGAAAAAAGACTACAAGATGTCAGTGGCCAGCTAAACTCTGTTAAAAAATCTACAAAGAAAGGTAAGCAGACATGTTAATGATACTTGTATGTGGTGATTGTGTCATTTGGGTTAGATTGTCACGAAGTGCACTTGCCTTACAACAAGGATCTTAACTGTAGCATGGCTTCACCGTAGGTATTGCACAGCATTTCATCAGGATCTGATCATTTTTGTTGGCTTTTAGATATTTTAATGTAGATTTCTTTTTATGTAACAATTGCAAATTTAAACTGACTAGTGTAATTTTTCATGCTCATTACAAAAGTTGTCATTGCTGGAGTATTTGCAGAATGATAAACAACCACAGAAGGGCATGTCTCAAGCTGTGTTTCATAAGCAGTACAGATGTCCACTCACCAAATATCTGGATACTGAAAAGGTTGACTGAAACTGGTTATGTTTCCAAGACAGAAGATTATGAAGCTTGATAGATGGCCTTCTATTCCAGTGTTGCAGTATACTACATATGGGTTTACTCCTCTTGTCTCACGTATGTACGGCCTGTGTACAAAAGTTTTCAGTCCCTCTGAAGTGCGTGGGATGTGTGACGTGGCTGAGGAAATTGTGGGCCATAAACGTGAAGTCTGCATGCACCAGCCCTCAGAACTTCTCAGCCGCCAGTCATATGCCAGGTGTTGTTGCTACTGCTGACGTCTGATTCAAAGAATTAAGATAAGTACCCCCATTGAGGACCCTTTCAGTCCTTCCTTTTACTTGTATTGCCTTTTCATGTCATCCAGAAAGGACAAGTGTAAGTGTGGCCGGCAGATTCCCCACAAGGACACCCACGATCAGTTTATTTTCTGCTTGGTCAGCCGCACGACTACAAGGCCTGCCCCATTTGTCAGGCGTTTGTACCCAAAACCCTATGTAGCCACTTGCATGCTTTAAACCTTTACTTGGAAAAGCAACACCTTAAGCATATTGCATTAGGGATGGGAGGGCTCCTCCAGTGTTCCTTCAGAACTGCCAAAAAAGGCCAAGACCTTACAGGCTCACCTCTTTCGCTGAGCATCTACCACCCGATCCTCAGCCTGTGGCCTGCCTGGTAGAGGGATCTAGATCCACCACAGTGGATATAGCGGGTATCTCCATGGATGTCGCACAATCTCATGGTGAGAGCATGTCCACTGAGGCTTTATCGACATTGGTCTCAGTTGCCGGGGGGAACCAGGGTTTTCAGAGGACCTGTCTGATCCCTCCGGTCCTTTGCAGTCTCCAGATTCTAGACACCTTTGGATGCCTGCTTAGGCCCCTTAAAAAGAAAGACAAAAAGCCCATCTCTTCCTCTTCTGAAAGCATGCCTGATTGGCAGGCTTTCGGTCAGAGCCTGTTTAATGCCTTCATGGCCTTGCGGCGGACCTCTACTGTGAGTGCTAACATATCCCTGCCACTACTGAGCCTTAGGCCTCGGATCCTAAGACTAGGCAAGAGGAAGATTTTTTTTTCTGATTCCTCCTCTGAAGAATCTCTTATTTTACACTTCCCAGATTTCCTTCCCCTTGGGGTATGGCTCCCCAGAGGAAAAATCAGTCTAGCTTGACTTCCCAGCTGAGAACTTGACCATTGAGGAAACTATCTCCAAGATGAAGGATCATTTCAAGTGGGAATCTTCTGAAATGACTGAGGTCCAAAAAAGATATTATGATCTCATTCATATGAATTCCCCAAGCCCATCTGCTGTTCCACCTGTCCTTCCTGCCTTTCTAGATGCCTTCTCCTCAGCATCACTTAATCCAGATTCCCGATCACCTGCTCCACACAGACCTGACAGACTTTACATGGTGCCTGACACTGCTAAGCATCTGCTTAAGTGCCCACCCAGCCACAGTCTGTAGCTCTACGGACAAGGCCTCTAAGCTTTTACCCGCTACCACTATTCTCCCTGCTGACAGCAAAACAATGGAACGTCTGGGTAAGATTATTTATACAGGCACCCCACAGCCACCTATACAACAGTTGCACCTCATGCAACTGGTGTTGCCAACTCTGCTGGATCAGGGCACCATCAAATCAGTTCCCTCACCTGCAAAAGGAAGAGGCTTCTACTCCAGAATCTTCCTGGACCCCAAGAAAGATGGACCCTGGAGACCTATTCTAGACCTCTCCCATCTCAACCTATTCTTAAAGGTCCCCCTACCTTCAGAATGTTGACCCTACCCAACACTCTTTCCTCTCCTGCTCCCCCAAGGGTTCATGGCCACATTAGATATAAAGGATGCTTATTTCCACATCTCCATAAAATCAACTTTAAGGAAATACCCGAGGTTATTGGTGGCTCTTCTCACTTAAAATTCTCTGCCTTGCCTTTTAGGCTTTCCACTGCACCCAGGGTCTTCACAAAATGTTTGGCCCCAGTGATTGCTTATTGCAGGACAAAGGGAATACATATATTCTCTTACCTGGACGGCATGTTGATCCAGGCAGGCAGCAAGGAGATCTTCTAGCAGCTACACATACACATTGTAGTGTCTCTTCTACAGTCCGTGAGATTTCAGTTAAACTTCCCAAAATCGCATCTCCAGCCAACCCAAGACTTGTCTTTTTCAGGTGCAGAGTATGCTCAGACCTCATGGAAGCATACCTTCCACCCCCTAAAGATGAAAACATTGACAGAACATCTACTTCTTGTCCTTCACTCTACAGATTTGTCAGCAAGGCAGTTCCCCAAACTCTTGGGCTACATAGCAAGGCTGCATATGAGAAAGTTACAATGGTATCTTCAGTCTGGACACTGCACTCCCATCCTCTGGAGCACAGGGTGCCCCATCTCCCTTGGCTGAAAAAGGAAATACAGTGGTGGTTGGCACAAGTGAACCACAATCCAGGTCTTCCCCTCTTACCACTTCTACCCACACAGGTCATGCTCACAGATGCCTAAGACTTGAGCTGGGGAACAACTCTGGGCCATCGAAAGAGTACAGGGATTGTGGCCAAAACCTCACAAACTGGAACACATCAATGTTCGAGAGATGAGGGCAATTTTTCTGTCCCTTCAGGGCATGTCTACCATTTCTCCAGCAAGGTCCCTTGAAGATTTACACAGACATCACCACTGTGCTGTGGTATCTCAGTAAGCAGGGAAAGGGACCAAGTCATACCTCCTCTGCAGACTAGCCCTTCTGGTATGGGAACTAGCCACATCACAGGGATTTACTCTGCAGGTAGTCTACATTCCCTCTCTTCACAACTCTCAAGGCAGACTATCTGAACAGAGCCATCACAAACAACCATGAATGTCTTCTTGGATCTGGTCTGCAGTTGGGGTACACTTCAAAAAGATCTGCTTACCTCCGCCATCAACAGGCAGCTTCCTGGCTTTTGCACCAGGATACCAGACCCCCAGGCACTGACAACAGATGCCTTCTCAAGCTCCCAGAAGGGGAAATACAGTTATGCTTTCTGGAAGGGGAAATACCGTTATACTTTCCCCCTTCTTGCTCATTCTGAAGGTCCTGCTGCAAATCCAGCAAGACCCTTCAGAAATCTTGTTGGTGACTCCCTACTGGCACAGACAGCACTGGTTCCCCCTATTTCTACAATTGTCCAAGGGCAATCACCACAAGTTACCCCTCTGAGTGGACCTTCTCACACAACACAAGGCATCCCAAATTCACCCATAGTGGCAGCTTCTGCACAACACCCTGTGGCTGATAAGATGCTCAGTGTCCTGCAGGAGGCCAGGAAGCCAAATACAAGAAAATCCTACCCTTCTGAGTGGAAAAGATTCACTTTATGCTGCCACAAAAGACAGCTGGACCCACTTTCTAGCGAGCCCCATCTAGTCCCGTCTTACCTGTGTGAACTACTGTAGACTGGTTTGTCTTATTCTTCCATCATAGCTCATCTTGTCTGCAATTCCGGCATGCCTTCCTCTGGATCTTCTGCTAGCATCCAGACTTCCTTCTAAGCTCTTCCTTAGGTTCAGAGGTTCATACTAGGCTATCTGCCCAAGGGCATTTATAAGCCTAGCCCATAGATGTCCTTCAAGGATGCATCTGCAGTCCTTACAAATGGGTTGTCCTGGTGGCCAGATTCCAAAGTCTGGGTCTGGCCTCGGCTGATGTCGCACTTCACCCGACGTCATAGCTGCAGTTCTGCGGGTATAAAGGCATCAGCGGACGCCATTTTCCTCAGTCTTTCTTGCCGCGTGGCGCCCGAAGCAGAAGCTGTTCGCAAGTGCCGGTCGGTCAGAACCAGAGATTACTACTACCGAAGACTTCTAAAAAGCTAAGTACCCCGTTGGGGACTCTTTCTTGCCTCAGCCGATGTCAGAAAAAGTGAATAACTGTTTAACTTGTGGGAAACAAATACCTCATAAAGATTTCCACTCTTACTGCCTACCTTGTTTAGGCCCAGACCACGACGTAGCAGCTTGTCTAGCCTGTGCTTCCTTCAACCGACCTAACACTTAGACGCCGGTCGGAGTTTGCAGAGGAGTTTTTCGCCCGCTTTTGCTTATATCATGCCGTCGAGACTCCGACTTCACATTTAGCTAAAAGCGAAGAAAGGACCGACACTCGCGTCCGCGGTTTCGCCGAAACCGCGGCTAAGCCAACCGCGTCTCTGTTTCGGCTGAAGCCGAGTCCGCGGTTCTTCCTTCGGCCGAAAGCATGCCTCCTTCTACCGAGGCCTCTTCCAGCTTGGCTGAATCTGCTACTGAAATTCCACCTGCTCCTACAGTTTCTCAGGATTTATCAGATACTATTCCCTTAGATGTATCTACTCCTGCACGTGGAGCTGCTAGGCCCCCTGCATCCATGTCAATTAAGGCTTTTGCCAGGGCTAAAGCAGCTAAATCTACAAAGGCCGTGCCTGCTAAAGCCCCCTCTCACAGGCCTAGCTCTAGTACTCAAATGCTTAGTCTAGCAGAGGATCTCATTTCTTTGATCAGGGGAACCCAGTCTCACCCTGACAGGGCCTCTCACCCACCTCCAGAGAAGAGGCTTAGAGCAGAGCCCCCCTGAGCCAGTTTCTTCAGATTATTCCTGTGATGATTCAGAACATACAAATCCTCCAGAAGGCCCTTATTCTCCATATGAGGACTCTGATGCAGAGGATTCCATACCTTCTGCCTCTCCTCCTGAGGAATTTTCTTTTGGGGAAACCTTGCATGCTATGAGGGAACAATTTCAATGGCAGGACCAGGATTTTTCAGACTCCAGGAAAAGGCTTAGGACCTTTTTACATTTACCACAGCATAGGCCTTTAGCTATTCCACCAGTGCTTACAGTTGTGGATGATGCATTTACTGATGCTTGTACTGCCCCTGACTCTCTGCCTCCAGCCCCTGCTAAGCCCGACAGATACTACAGGGTTCCGGACACACATTATCATTTGTATAAGGCTCCTATTGCAGATCCAGAAACTATTTCACAGGGCCCAAAAGCTGTAACAGCTGCCTCTGCCAAAAGCCTCCCCTCTGAAAGAGAATCTAGGGCATTGGAGAGATGGGGTAAAAAAGTTTATACTTCTGCTACTCTTTCGCTAGGGCCTTAAACTGTCAATTCCACATGATTCAGTATCAGGAATTCCTGTTAGATCAGCTCACTAAAAAACTGTCCTCTCCTGAACCGTTAGACCGTAAGTCCCTTCAGGATTTGGTGCATAACACTCAGCAGGTCAGTAATCATTCCTTAAAATGCGGCTATGATGCACTGGAGGCTTCCTTTAGATCAGCTATGACTGGTACAGTGATCAGAAGGCATGCATGGTTAAAAGAGCAATCCTTACCAGACCATGTAAAATCAAAGCTTCTAGATGCTCCCATGGAAAAACACAGTTTGTTTGGTTCCCCTGCACAGCAAGTGTTGAAGAAGGTGGAAGAAAAAGCTAAATCTGTCCAGACAGTCAAGGATTTCTTACAGGTCCAGCCTCCGAGGTTCAGTAGGAACTGGCCTTCCAAGAATTGGTCCTTTCCAGGCACCACCAGAGCACAGAGAGGTGGAAATAGACGCCCTAGAGGCAGAGGTCAGTCCAGAGGTGCCTACAGGGGACGTCAGTGGCAGCCTAACAGCCAGAGAACTACTGCCACAGATCCAGCCACTACCACTTCTACAGGACAATCACAGTGACTTGGCTCTGCAACCGCCTACCAGGGAACAACTGGCAGCACCCTTAGGCGGAAAATTAGCCTTATTTTCAGTAAATTGGCATTACATTACAGGAGACCAATGGATTTTACAGACAATAGACAAAGGCTACAGGTTTCACTTCCATACTCTTCCAAGGAAGAGAGGAATGCCAAACCTTCCTCCAAACCAAAGGACAAACGCTCTACAGCAAATAGACCACTTACTAAGGATGAGAGCTATAGAAAGGTATCGCTATGGAACAAGGACAAGGATTTTATTCAAGGCTTTTCCTAGTACCAAGAAAGGAAAACCAATGGAGACCTATCCTCGACCTGTCCGCTCTAAACACATATCTCATTGTTCCAAAATTCAAAATGCTGACCCTACAGCAACTTCTTCCCATGCTGGGCAAGGAGTCTTGGCTGGTGACTCTGGATCTCAAGGAGGCATACCTGCATGTCCCCATACGACCAAATTGCAGAAGATACCTCAGATTTCTTGCAGGATCAGAGCATTATCAATTCTCAGCATTGCCTTTTGGCTTATCTACTGCGCCCAGAGTATTCACGAAATGCCTGGCATCAGTAATTGCTCATTGCAGGCTTCAGGGAATTCAAATTTATCCATACCTGGACGACTGCCTGTTACAAGCGGACAGCAAAGACAAATTAACAAAAGACTTGGAAAAGGTTATTCACCTGCTGCAAGCCCTGGGATACACAGTCAACACAAAGTCAAGGCTGATACCATCCCAAAGGATAACTTTCCTGGGTGCAGAACTGGACACATCAAACCAGATGGCATTCCTCACAGCAGAAAAACAGAAGCAGCTACCACTCTATTTCATGGCATTAACAACACAGAACCAGCTTACAGCAAGGAAAATCCTGCAAGCCCTGGGTTACATGGCATCCTGCATAATAATAATTCCACATGCCAGACTACATATGAGGAAGTTACAATGGTACCTGAGGAATTTATGGTCTCAGCACAAGCACAGCCTAGAGACCCAAATTCCAATAATTCCATGCCTGAAGCAAGAATTCCAGTGGTGGGCCCAGGCCTGTCAATTGAACAAAGGACTGCCCTTCCACAGGCCTCGCCCAAGCCAGACTATCACCACGGACGCCTCAGACCTCGGATGGGGGGCACAAATGGTGGACAAGTGTATACAAGGCTTATGGACTCAAGACCAGATGAACCTACACATAAATCAAAAGGAGATGCTGGCAGTAAAACAGGCAATTCAGACATTCAGACCATTTCTTCAGCAGGGTCATTTGCTGATAAGGACGGACAACACCACAGTTATGTGGTATATCAACAAACAGAGAGGCACACATTCATATCCTCTATGCCGGATGGCAATGGACCTCTGGAATGTGGCCCTGAGCCTCAACATTCAGCTCCAAGCCATATTCGTGCCAGGAAAAGAAAATATACTAGCAGACATCTTAAGCAGAACCACCACGGATGCCCACGAATGGATGCTGCATCCAGACATCTTCAAAACCATCACAAGGAAATGGGGACTGCCAGAAATAGACCTGTTCGCATCCCCACACAACCACCAATTGAAAAAATTCTGCACAAGGACATACCACCCACTTGCTTGGAAGGTGGACTCCCTATCCTTCAGTTGGGAAAACCTGACAGCATATGCATTCCCACCTCTTCCTTTGATGCACAAAGTGCTACTGAAGGTCAAAGAAGATCACCCGAGGATCATCTTGATAGCTCCAGATTGGCCGAGGCAACATTGGTACCCGCTACTGAGGAGTATGTCCCGGGAACACGCATGGCCTCTACCCCTAATACCTCTACTGCTAACACAGAACAACTTCAAAATCATGCATCCAAACTTGAAAACTCTCCAGCTAGCTGCTTGGAACATTACATAAGGAAAAATAACCCAAATTTATCTCAAAGGGTTAGAGACATTATCTTGGAGGCTCGCAGACCCTCAACAAGAAAAACTTATTCAGCAAAATGGAAAAGATATCTCATTTGGAGAACAACAAAAGGAGTAGATGCATCATTGGCAAACATAGCTAACATCCTGGAATATTTAGCAGAGCTTTTCCACAATGGTCTGTCTTACTCCTCCATTAAGATTCATGCATCAGTAATTTCAGCAGAATATAACATGGATCCTCCAGTTTTTTTCTCAACCTCTACTCAGTTTCTTAGAGGAATTAAAAATGTAAAACCACCAAGGAAACCACCATTGCCTACATGGGACTTGAACTTTGTGCTAGAAAAGTTGACACTCCCCCCTTTTGAACCAGCAGCAACAGCAGAATTACAGTACTTATCTTGGAAGACTGCATTCCTGCTTGCAATCACTTCAGCTAGAAGGGTTTCTGAATTACAGGCATTAATGGCAGTACAGCCCTTCCTTATCTTCCATCAGGATAGAGTGTCCATGAGAACTAATCCTACCTTTATGCCAAAAGTGGTCTCCAGGGTATCTTTAAACTAAGCAATACACCTACCAACATTCTTCCCCAACCCACAGAACAGGGGGGAAAGATTGCTGCATACCTTGGATGTACACAGACAATTGCGCTACTACCTGGACAGAACCAAGAACTATAGAAAAACTGACCAGCTTCTGGTAGCATATGCAACAGGAATGGAAGGAAAAGCAATTTCAAAACAAACAATCTCAAAATGGATAGGAAATTGCATTAGATTTTGTTACTCTTTTCATGGAAAGGGAACTCCAGAAAACATCAGACCTCATTCCACAAGGGCTACAGCCACTACTACAGCTTTCTTACGAGGAGTGGCTACCAAAGACATTTTAGAGGCTGCTACTTGGAGCTCCGTGCATACATTTGCCAAGCATTATAATCTGCCTTTATACTCCAGATCCCGAGCAGGTTTTGCTACTGCTGTTTTGCAAGGGATCTTAACTACACCATAAATTCTTAGTGCCTCCTCCCCCAGTTTGGCTATGGTATTCTACCCATTTGTAAGGACTGCAGATGCATCCTTGAAGGACATAGTACAGTTTTGTACCTACCATAAATGTAGATGTTTGAGAGGTATTCATCTGCAGTCAGGATTACCCACCCTCCTTCCCCTCTGTGGTACTCCTAGGGTATTTGCCCATCTTGTAGCTAGCTGGGGGAATCTATTATGGTGTATTTGTTTGTATATATGTATATACATGGTTATTTCTATTTGCTCTCTTTGTTTGGAAATATTTGCATTTATCCAAATTTAGCCTTCATAGAGGGCACCTGGCATCTGGGGCAAGAAACACTGAGGAAAATGGCGTCGGCTGATGCCTTTATACCCGCAGAACTGCAGCTATGACGTCGGGTGAAGTGCGACATCAGCCGAGGCCAGACCCAGACTTTGGAATCCGGCCGACCGAAGGGCTGCCTGAGGCCAGGACAACCCATTTGTAAGGACTGCAGATGCATACCTCTCGGACATCTACATTTATGGTAGGTACAAAACTGTACTTTATGTGGCTTTCGCCACCCCTTTAGTTTGAATAAAACTATGCCTATTATTTTGCTGTGCCTCTGTCAAGCAGTGACACTGAAGTAATCCCTGGGGTATATCTGCGATCTCCCATCCATTGGTCAAGATTCCTCTTGAACAAGGCCAGCGAGGTGCTCTGCCTCACATGTACCGGGATTTTGTTCCACAGCATAGGGAGTCTCTGGGTGATGAATCTGTCCCTTCAGCACGTTCTATTAATAACAGTGTCAAGGTTTAAGTCTCCCGCCCTTGTGGTTCTGAGGGATCTAGATTTTATGAGGTGAAGCATATTCATCAAATCTGGGTTTGACATGGCCTTATATGTCAGGCACAGGTCACCTCTGAGCAAGCGGTATGAGACTGAATAGAGCTGGAGTTCTTTCAGTCGGGCAGCATAAGACATATTTTTGAGACCCTTTATCCTTTTGGTGAGGAACTTTTGGGGCCTTTCCAGCTGCTGCAGGTGTCGGGTCAGATACATTCCGAATGGGGCATTGTACTCAATCATAGGTCTAATGAGTGATGAGTACAGGGGACGATGACCTCCCTTGATCTAGATGTGAATCCCTTCATGATCAGGTGGGCAATGTAGAAGGTTTTCCTAACTACTTTAGCAACATGAGTGTCAAACGAAAGGCTACTGTCAACTTGGGTCCCCAGATCCCTGATGACTTCTTCTGTGCTCAGTGGATTGCCACCTATATGGTAGCTAGGGGTAACCTTGTTTTTCCCGAAGGGTATGACTATGCATTTCTTGGCGTTTAACTTTAGGCCATGGCTCTGGCACCAGTTATCCATTTCTGTGAGACCCTTCTGAAGGATATCTGTGTCAGATGTGTTTTCGACTGTGGCACCCAGTTTGCAGTCATCTGCAAACTTTGTCAGCCATAACCCTCCTGTGTTTGCTTGTACTTCAGAAAAGTAGGTGCCGAACAAGAGTGGACCCAGGACTGAGCCCTGTGGGACACCACTTGTGACAGGCTTTGAGTCTGACATGGCTCCAGCAACTCTGACCCTGTGGGTTCTGTCACTTAGCCAGTTTGCAACCCATCTTGTGATGTATGGGTTTACATTCAAGCTGATGAGTTTTTCGATGATACCTGAGTGGGGTATTGTCGAAGGCCTTTGCCAGGTCGAGGTAGGCTGTATGGACTGCCTTTCCCTCATCAATGGCCTTGGTGACTGTCTCGAAAAAGTCAACCAAGTTTAAAAGGCATGATCTGCCTTTTTATTTGAGTTCCATTATGATCCTCTCCATGGCTTTGCAGATAAGGCTTGTCGAGCTAATGGGACGGTAATTTCCAGGGTCGGTGGAGGCACCGCCCTTGTGAAGTGGGACCACAGTCGCCGTGCGCCACTCCTTGGGTACGTATCCTGAGGTGAGGCTAAGATTAAACAGCTGTCCTAACTGCGGGTTTAATTCCTCATTGAGTTCGTGGAGCACACAGCCGGGGACACCATCCGGTCCCATGGATGCTGTGTTTTTTGCCTTGGAGAGAGCAGTTCTCACCTGGGCGTTGGAGATGTTTGGGGGGCTACAATCCTCTGGTATAGATATCTCTCCTTTTGGGAGAAGTTTGCACTGAACCTGTCAGCCAGTATGTTGGCAATGTGTGTAGGTTCAGTAATCTTCACATCATTTTGAACTAATTCTGAGCATATCTGGGAGTTTCCTCCTAGGTTTCTAACATAGCTAAAGAAGGCCTTATGATTGTCTTTTGAGTCCTTGGTGATTTTTCGCTCAAAATTTGCCTTGGATGATTTTATGAGAGCTCTTAGTTTTTTACTTATAATGATCAAAGGTGTCTTACCTTTCAAGGATTTTGCTCTATCTTGTAGTAGCTTCCTTTTTTTGTTGTAGAGCTTGTTTATGGCTGGGGTCCACCAGACTGGACGCTTGCCTTTGGTACAAAGAGTCTTAGTTTTGTTTGGGATTGCCTGATCCATGCAGTCCTGTAGGTGCTGGTAGAAGGCATTTGTAAGTGATTCAGCAGTTTGAGTAATGTTTACCACTGGCTCAGGGGCCTTAAAGGAGACCACACTAGTAAGTGTGAAGTCGGCTTTTGAGAAGTTTTTCACTGTGGTCTTTTTATTTCAGGTGGGGCGGATGAGGACCTCCAGCGAGATTAGTTTATGATCTGATCTCACCAGTGAGGGGTATACTTCCGGTGTTGAACATTGTGATCCCATGTTTGTGATGATGAGATCAAGTATGTTTTCTCCTCTTGTGGGGATGGTGACTAGTTGTTCCATGGCATTTGAGTTTATGAACTCCAGGAACCTTTGGGCTAGAGTGTTTGGGCTTGAGTAGTGTTCCCAGTCTATATTAGGGTAGTTGAAATCACCTAGTATGATGGTGTTTGGAGATACATTTATCCCCTCCAATGTTTTCAGGAAGGCCATGTGAGGTTCCTGAGTTTGAGAGGGTGGCCTGTAACATGCTACAAATTGCAGAGCAGTCTTGCCTATGGTTAATTGCACCTGGATGGTCTCCGATGCATCGTGCGTTGCCACCAACCTTGAGGTGTGGGTGTCCTTTCGGGTGTTGTCCGGATTTTGGGGCCGGAACGCATGATATGAGGTGAAACCTGATAGTGCTGGGGTGCTCTCAGGAGCCTTGAACCAGGTTTCTGTCACAGCACAGACATCAATGTTCTCCATACTGAGAAGGGCCTCGAGTGCGTGCATCTTGAGATTGAGACTTCTGGCATTGAGCAGCATTACCCTTAGTTTTTTTCCTTTTTTGTGTTCTAGGGTGGTAGGTTTAGAATTTGAGCCTTGCCTAAAAAAGGCACTATGGGGGTGGCAAGAGCCTTTGCCAATATCCGGAAGCCTAGGGGTGACAGGTGCAAGCCGTCCCTTAAAGCAGCGTGGCTTGTCCAGCATGTCATCCCAGGCAGACAGACATTGGATCCCCTTTGAATGAAACCAGAATTTAAGCCAATTATTAAAGCTGATCATCTTATCACTGTATTGTGGCATCATTCTAGGTGAAGGTAGGATACTGCTCAAGGTCAGGGTCATACCTGCCTGGGCTACATAATCAGAGAGCTCCTCAATGTCTCTCTTCATGTAGTCCAAGGAGGTGCCTCAGGTCGTTGACACCAGCATGGACAATGACTGAGTCGTACTTGTACCTGCTGTTGAGAGACCTGAGTGCTTGCGTTATGTGGCGGATTCTAGCGCCCGACAGGCAGCTTACTGTGACCTTCTCCTTACTCAGTCTGGTGAGCGGGACGTCAGTGTGTCTGACTATGGAGTCACCTATGACAAGTATGTTTGGTGTTGTATTTGGCCTTAAGGGCAGTGACTGCTTTGCACACTGATTTTGTTGTTTATGTGTTGTTTGTGTGGTGTATTGAGTTTGCAGTTGCTTGGGTGTCTGCTTTGGAGGCCTCTGCTGTTTAGGTAAATTTTTACTCAGAGCCTCCGGGTATGTCTTAGTGTGTTTATGTGTGTGATTCAGTGGTGTGGTTGAGTTATGTGAGACTGGTATTGTGGTGTGTGTAGTTTCCTTCTCCTCCTGCCTGGTCTTGCCAGTCCTGAGTTGAGAGAGCTCAGCCTCCAGTCTGGCTAAATAGCTGCATCTCTCACAAGTGTTAGTGTTACGTGGGAGGAGGAGAGGGTTGTCCGTGTACATGAGGCAATTGTAACATTGTCTCAGAATTCCCAGATTCACCAATTCAGATTCAGATCCAGATTCAGAGGACGCCAGCATCTGACCCTTCTACATGCTAGAAAGAGTTATGAGTTGGTATGAGACAGAAAAGTAGTGGGCTTAGCAGGGAAGTGGGCACTCCTGGGGGGTTTTGCTAGTGAGAGATTTGTATAATATAGGAGTGCTTGACCTGCAAAGAGAATGCTTATAAGACAAGGGATATGCTTATAAGACAAGTGCTGAGCTTTTTGAGAAGAAAAAGCTATTTGGAACAAGTGCTGCACTTTTTAGTGAAGGTGTAAACTGTTTAGGTTCCTAACAGAGCAGTTCTAGGGGAAAAATTGAAGAACAGACTTTCTGGAACCAGAAAGAGTTTAACCTTGTTTAACCGGCGCTGCCCGATGCTGCTCTAGTGGCAACTCCGCGCTAAATCGCGCTAAAGCACATTAAAGCGTGCTTGATAGCAGGGGCTGGAAAGAAGCAGAAATAGACCCAAAACGGACAATAAAACTACAGTTTCAAGTCAGTAACCACCTCTACGGGGGGCAGGGAAGCTGCTCAATGTTATTCACTGCACAGAGAGACCCTCCTTCAGCCCAAGCAAAAATGGCCTCACAGAAACTTTCAAACAGTTCAGGAACAGCAAGCCTGTAACTGAACTTTTTTAACTCAGAAAAGTGGGAAAAAAGCAAGATTTTTTTTTTGTTTTTACAGAGATAGCAGAGGTTCACAAGTAATATCAAGTTATAACAGTGCAGTGAATGACCCCACACAAGAGTGCTAGGTCAAGGACAGAAAATATGCAAGTTTTAAGAAAAAAACGATTTAAAATTAAGTGCAAACAGGAAATTCAGCAAACAGCTTTTGGTTGTGCTCTAAATACAGCTACTAATACAGAAATCAAGTTTAACAAGCCAGAAAATGCTCAAGCTAGGCAGCTATGCAGAAAAACTTCGCAAATAAACAGAGAAATAATACTTAAAATCTCAAAAGTGGCTCCCTTCTTCTCTCAGCGTTTTTTCCTCTTGGAGGGTGCTTCACCAACAGCCAACAAGCCTGAAAAAAAAGGGGGGTACTTCACCTCAGACCTTAAGGGGGTACTTCACCTCAGACCTCCCAGGAAACTGTCCCCTCCTCCTTGGGATCTTAACTACGTGCTTGAAAAGCTTACATACTCTCTCTCCCTTTGAGCCAGCAGACAAAGCTTCTCTAAAAACATTGCACATGGAAAACTGTACTGCTAGTGGCCTTGACCTCAGCCAGAAGAGTATCAGAGCTGCAAGCCCTATTGGCTAGTCCTCCTTTTCTAGTTTTCCACAAGGATAGGATTACCCTTAGAACTAACCCATCCTTCATGCCCAAGGTTGTGAATGGGCCTGTCCCTTAATCAGTCCATACACCTACCTGCCTTTTTCCCCAACCCACAGGGGGACAGTGAGAGAGTACTGCACTCCCTGGATGTGCACCGACAACTCAGGTTTTACCTGCAAAAAAACAGGTCCATCAGGCAGGCTGACCAACTTTTCATATCCTTCCAGCCTAGAGCCCTGTGGAAGGCAGTGTCCAAACAGACCATATTTGCCTGGATCTGCAAAGTGCAGTTAAAGCGCACTACACCAGAGCTGTGGCCTCTTCGGAAGCCTTCTTTAATGGTCTGGATATCTCTGCTATTCTGGAGGCAGTTACTTGGTCTTCAGTTCACACTCCCCAAACACTGCAAACTAGACCACGTCTCTAGATCCAGGGCAGGGTTTGCCAGGGCTATCCTTCACAGATTCCTGGAGTCTGCATCTAGACCACCTCCCCAGTTACAGTGAGCTTTGGCATTCACCCATATGTAGAATACTGCAACATTGGAATAGGAGGACATAGAAAAGTTGTAAAATCTTACCATAATCGTTGCAGTATTCCTTCTCTCCCTCCTTCCCCTCCTGTTAGGTTGCATTTCCTTTTCTGGGTGGCACTGGACTGGCTCAGACTGGGGCCTTCAGTTCTGCAGGCTAGTACATGCAGATGTCACTTTTATGGCCCACGTTTCCTCAGCCACGTCAGATGTCCCACGCACCTCAGAGGGACTGAAAACTTTTGTATACTGGTTGTATGCAGAATACTGCAACATGGAAGAGTACATTTATGGTTATATTTTACACAACTTTTCTTTCCTTGCTTTGTCTTTTTTAGGGCTTAGCCTTTCCCTCTGCTGGCTGGAAAGCTCTGAAGGGCTTCATCTCGAAACCAGGTTTTTGTCAGCTCAGCTGTAGTTGCTTGACAGTTTTGGCATGTGGAGGGTGCCTTAAAGCTTTGGAAGCTAGCTGACCATTGTTTCTTTGGCAGGCTGTACCCCTTCTCACTACGTCTGCTGCAGCAGTGATCATTTAGACATCTGCTGATGTTCTTCTGTTCTCATGTTGCAGTATTCATACTGTGGATCCTCCGCCTCAGGCGACCCGAACGTCCGCTCCTATACAAAAGCTTTCAGCCTGGTTGCTGCAGGTACTTGGGATTTCACACGTAGTGTCATAAACCAGGGTCCTTAAATGTGATGTCTGCACGCACAGACCCCAGAGCTTTTCTGCCGCATTCTAATGTCAGATCAATTGTTCACTTCTTTTTATCAAGACGTCTAAAGCTAAGAACCCCATTGGGGATTTTTTTTTACTGATATTGTTGCTTGAAGCTTGGTTAGCTACCTTTTACTTTAGTCGATGTCTACTAAAAAAGGTAAATGATATGGATGTCAAATTCCACGTAGACACCCACGACCCTTGCGTCTTCTGTCTAGGCCGGGAACACGGCCATACTTCCTGTGCCATCTGCCAGTCATTTATCACTAAAACCCTTAGAAGCTGCTTGGCTGCCCTTAATCTATATTCAGAAAATCAAAGGCTTAAAAAAAATAGCCCTTAGGATGGATGTGGAATCAGATGAACCGATAGAACCTCCAAAGAAAAAGGCCAAAGTTTCACTGCCTATCACCACTGCCTCTCTGTCGTCGGATACCCCTCCAATATAGGAGTTGAGGAGACGTCCGCTAAAGCCGTTCGCTTCTATGACCTCCCTCAAGGTAGCTGTACTCGAAGCACTGGCTGGCACATCCACAGAGAGAACTCCGTCTGTTACTCCTGATGTTGGGAGCAACCAGATGTTCTTCGTGTTTCACTGTTGCAGTCATTACATTTGGGTAGTCTGCTGGCAGGTTGCCCACAGTTAGCCTGATTAACAAAGTCTTGGGTCCTGCGTTGGTTGCTGTCCCTTCTTCCATGACGTCAGGTAGTCAGGGGTATAAAACATGCAGCCGATGCCATTACATCGGTCTTTCTTGCCGTGCAGTGCCAGAAGCAGTTCGGAAGTGCCGGTCGTCCGACTCCTGAAATTTTCGTTTTCAAGCTTCAGAACCGAAGTCTTTAAGTACCCCGTTGGGGAAAATTTTTTCTTGCTCCTTACCGATGTCAGTAAAAGTTAATTGCATTACTTGAGGAAAGAAAATACCTCATAAAGATTTTCATTCGTACTGTATTTCTTGCCTAGGCCCTGACCACGAAGTACCTTGGTGTCGGTTTTGTGCTTTATTTAATCAGTGCACTATCCAGTGTCGGTACATTTTTACCACTAAATATTTCGGGTCTCTGTTTAATTATTTAGAAATGTCATCGGTTAGCCATCCGACTACCGGGATTCCGAAAAAACGCAAAGATAAAGACAGAGACAGGCCGCCAAGGTCCAAAACTGCTGACGACTCTTCTCCTAAGCCAGTCGCCAGTTTGCCGGTACTCAGTGAGGTATTTTCGCAGCCCGATACCCGCTAAGTCTGATTCGCAGGCCTCTCTACTGAGACCCATTCAGAGTCCGGTATGCCGCGAGATGTTTCACGTATGGAACCCGCAGATGTCTCTGCCTTGGATGGATCCAGAGCCGCTGTGCAGGCACCGGCATCTGAGGGTGTATTCAGGCCTACAGACTTGAATATTAAATCAACACCACCTTCATTACTAAGGCCTAAATCTCGAGCCATGTCTAAAAAAACTGACACCCAGGCCACATGTTCAGGCCCCTGTGCCTAAAAAAACAAATGATAAAAATGACTGAAGATTTAATTACTCTAATCAGAGGTAGTCAAGCCCCCCCCCTCCCCCCCAAAGAGGCCCAGGGCTGAGCTTGATTATGAATCTTCTGATCAGGATTCTGTTTCTTCTGACTCTTCTAATGACCTGGATTTGTCCATACCTACTTATGAGGATTCTGATGTAGAGGATTCCATTCCCTCTGCTTCCCCTCCTGAGGATTTTTCTTTTGGGGAAACTTTGTATACTTTAAGGGAGCATTTCCACTGGGAAAGCCAGGAATTTTCTGATTCAAGAAATGAGGCTTAGGGATTTCCTCCTCCTACCTCAGCATAGGCCTTTGGCTATACCTCCTGTACTAGACATTGATGATGTGTTCTCGGAATCCAGTTTGGCCCCTGATTCCCTGCCTCCGGCTCCTAGTAAACCTGACAGGTACTACATGGTTCCTGAGTCCCACAAGTTCCTTTTCAAAAATCCTGTTGCAGATCCAGAAACCATTTCTCAGGGACCCAAGGGCATTAAGGCTTCTACTGCTAAAAATCCTACCCCTTTTTATAGAGACTACAGGGCGCTGGATAGAGTTGTTGGATGCTCCTTTAAATCAGGACTGCCTGTTTGGCAGTAAGGCTGAAGAAGTTCTAAAAAAAGATGGAAGATAAAGCTAAAGCTATGCAAACTGTTAAAAGATTTCTTACAAGATCAACCTCCAAGATTTAGAAGACACTGGCCTACTAAGAATTAGTCCTTTCCAGCCCCTTTCAAGTCTTCTCAAGCCAAACCCAGACACAGCAGAAACCCCAGGTTTCAGTCCCACGGGACACACAAGAGTAAGCAGTGTGGGGTTTCTGCACCCAAATCAGGGAGTAGTAAGACTCCCCCCTATGGAAGACTGTCTCAATGACTTGCTTTTAAAACTTCCAAGCACTTCCCAACTGAGTGCTCCTTTAGGCAGAAATATTGGTCTGCAGGCTGAAAACTGGGAACTCATTACCCGGGACAAATGGGTTTTAAATAGTGTCCTAAGGATACAGATTTCACTTCCACACTTTACCAACACCAAGCGGGTGGCCAGATCTACCCCCAATTCAGTGGGTGGAGGCCCAAAATCAAGTACACTCTGTCTTAAGCATGGGGGCTATTCAGTTGGTGAAGGTTTCTATTCAAGACTTTTCTGTTACCCAGAAAAGGCTATACATGGCATCCTATCCTGGACCTTTCTCCTCTAAATACCTTTCTGGTCATTCCAAAATTCAAGATGCTGACTCTTCATCAGCTGCTTCCTATGCTAGGCAAAAGATGCATGGTTGGCAACACTAGACGTAAGCATACCCTGCACATCACTATCAGGGAGTTTTGCAGAAGATACCTACACTTCAAAGCAGGCTACATGCACTATCAGTTCCCTGCACTGCCCTTTGGCTCATCTACTGCGACCAGGGTATTCACAAAATCCCTAGCTCCAGTCATTGCATTTTGCAGGCAAAGAAATATTCAAATATTACCCATACATGGACGATTGTCTAATTCAGGCAGAAAGCCAGGACATACTTTTGAATCATCTGACCTTTGTTCAAAGGGTACTGACTTGTCTAGGGTACACCATAAACAAAAAGAAATCACAACTGGTACCCTGTCAACAGATTATATTCCTTGGAGCAAGCTTGAATACAACTTCCCAGATGGCTTTCCTCACGCCATAGAAAAGGATTAATTTGACAACCTACCTCAAACAAGTAGCCACAAAAACCAAGTTATCTGCAAGGCAAATACTGCATGCCTTGGGTTTCATGGCCTCCTGCATTCTTATAATTCTGTATGCGAGGCTGCATATGAGGAAACTGCAATGGTATCGCAAAAGCCTATGGTGTCAACATTCACAGGATCTAGAAGCAATGATTCCTGTTGTACCTTGCCTACGCCTAGAGTTTCTTTGGTGGGCAAAGGCCTGCCACCAGAACAGGGGACCACCCTTCACACTACCCCCTGCCGCCCAAACCTTAACAACAGATGCATCAGACTATGCATGGGGAGCTCACCTGGCAGGGAAGTGCATTCAGGGCAAATGAAACCCAAGTCAAATGCACCTACACATAAATCAAAAGGAAATGTTAACTGTACAGAATGCTCTGACACCGTTCAAGGACCACATTCGTCCAGGACAACTAATGGTAAAGACGGACAAAACCACGGTCATGTGGTACATAAACAAGCTGGGGGGTACACACTCTTACCCCTTTGTAGACTAGCCATGGCATTGTGGAACACAGCCTTGAGCTACCAAGTGCACCTACAAGCTCAGTTCCCGCCAGGAACACTAAATACACTGGCAGACAGACTAAACAGAAACCTCATGGACCCACACAAGTGGAAACTGGAACCAAGGATTTTCAGCATGCTGACAAGCAAATGGGGGAGCCCAGACATAGACCTGTTTGCTTCCCCCCAGAACTATCAATTGGAAAAATTTTGTGCAACTACTCCCCACAGACAAGCTTAAATTTCTTACCTGTGTCTCTTTCTCCTATCCTTAATGATTGTTTTCCATAGCCTTGTCCTGGTCCCTGTCTCCTGGCTCTTCCTGCTCCATTTGCCCTGCGGGCTCACTCCGCTCCCCTACCCTGCCCCCAAATTCCACCCACCCCCACTACCTCTACATTTATACCTTCACTAACCACACCCACTCCGATTGCACTCTTCCTTCCCCACTCCTCACTTCCTGTCTCCACCCCCAACCCACCCGTAAATCACCAAGCCTAACCACTTCCACAAATACTATACTCCATCCATACTAATAACTCTACTCAACCCCAACACTAATACCACAGCTATGCTAACTAAACCTTCCTTCACTATTACTCTTCTACTACTACTACTAAGCTTATCCTATCTAACATACATCACCAAACCCTTCCACAATACTCACTTCCCCCACTCACATAACAATCTCAATCCCTGAACAATATGAACACTCCTCCACCCCAGTAAGCTCTCACCTTTACTTCTGTAACCCCTCCCTACTCTTCCCCTTCAGACTTATATCCACCTTCAAACATATTAACCCTAGTCTGACTTGCACTATTCTAACATAACACACAACCCTAAAACTGTATACTAAACACTCTAATTGCCTTTATTATGATCTTTACCTAGTCCTCTCCACCCTACTGTCAGGTGACATGCATCCTAACCTTGGCCCCCCTCACATCAACTCAACAAACACACCTTCATCTACAAAAACCCTCACCTTCTCAGCATTATTAAATGCTCAAAGTATATTCAACAAAATCCCAAACCTCCATGCCTGGCTTCTCCACAACAATCCTGATATACTGTCTATATCTGAAACATGGCTAAGACCCTCCATAAAAGATTCAGAAATAACTCCCCCCAACTATAACATTATCAGGAAAGATAGAACCCACAGAAAAGGAGGCGGCGTAGCTCTACTCTACTCCTCTTCCTTTTCTGTTGTTTCTTATACGAAACCAGTTCCCCAATTTGCCAATGCCAAACTACTTCTAGCCCTACTCCATCTGAACAAGCATAAAACAATATGCTTAGCCTCCCTCTATATCCCTCCTGGTGATAACATACCAATTCTTGAGGACATTCTCTCTTGGCTCTCCACCAACATCACTAATGAAACTGTCATCCTAGGTGACATTAACATTAACTGGTCCTCTGTCCAATGCCCAACAAATCTCCAAAATACTAACCTTTATAACTTTCACCAGTTAATAGATTCTATACCCAGACCATCTAAGCACACTTCCTGTGGAAGCACCCTAGACTGGATTCTAGTATCACACCCACACCTTATCTCAAGTAGCGGTACACTCCCTGACCCTCTCAGTGACCACTTTCCTACCTTTGCTTGCCGTAACTCTCCCTCTCTACAGCTGTCACACAACCATCTTTGTATGCTCCTTAAACTCCAACCAAAACACTGTGACCTACTTAATTCAACTGGGGTCCCCTAAACACACTACCCCTAGATGAAGCTGTCACCTATTTCAATACATTCATTTCTAAGCCTTCTCGACACATTAGCCCCCCTTAGAACAAAAAGAATCAAGAGCAAAACTATCCCATGGTTAACAAAAGACACCTTAGCTGTCATGCACCTTCGTGATAAAGCCTTGAAAAATTACTACAAATACAAAACCCTAGCCTTCCTAAACAAATACAAATTACTCCGCAACAGAGTAAAAAAACTTATCAGTTCTGACCGCAAATCCTACTATATCACCCTCCAAAATAATCATAAGACTAACCCAAAAAAATTCTGGAATAGTATCTCCTCCCTCTTCAACCCTGGCAAAAAGGAAAACCCACAACCCAATCAAAATACTTCTGATACCGACCTCACCTTCCAATTCAATAGCTTCTTTATTGATTCTATATCTAAATTAACATCGTCATTTAGTAATAACTCTACTCCCCCAGCTACAACTACCCCTCCTTACCTAAACTCCACCACTTCTGACTTCCCTGTCTTCTGCCCCAAACCTATACCCATAAGTACCATAAAAAAACTGCTTCTTAAATTAAAACCTTGCTCTAACACCCCCGATAATATCCCTTCCTTCTTCCTAAAGATAGCTACAGAAACCATTACCTTCCCCATTTGTTTACTTATAAATCGGTCAGTCCAAGAAAGATATGTACCCCAAATTTGGAAAAAAAGCTTACATTATTCCCTTCCATAAAGGAGGTAACAATACCATCTCCAACTTTAGACCTATTGACATCTTATCCCCCATCTCTAAACTTTTAGAAAAATGTATCCACATACAACTACTACCATATCTGACCAGCAATCACCTGTTAACCCCAACACAACACTGATTTAGACCCGGTCACAGCACTACTACTGCTCTTCTCTCCCTCCTCGATACTGTAAATAAAGCTAGAGACTCTAACTATATTGTCTCCACTCTCCTCTAAGACCTTTCTAAGGCCTTTGACACCATCTCCCATTCCCTCTACTCACCAAACTCTCTACCCTACATCTTTCCCCCTCTTGCATCAACTGGTTTTCTAGTTACCTTTCCAATAGGCAGCAATCTGTCAAATGGAAGAAATCCACCTCCTCTTACCTCAACACTGTCACTGGTGTACCCCAAGGCTCTATATTGGGTCCCTTACTGTTCAACATCTTCATTAATGACTTCCACCATAACATCCCAAATGCTAAAGTAGTCCAGTATGCAGACGATTCAACTATTATTTGCACTGCAAACTCCATTCCCTCCCTTATAAAACTAACTCAAGATGCCTTCTCATCCACTGAAAAATGGATGCATGGTAATCATCTCGCTCTCAATCCATCAAAAACCAAACTCATGTTATTCACTCCATCAGAAAGCATGACTATTGACATAAACTCTTTCCTTATAACTAGTCAAAATAACACATCCCTAGAAATTGTTTTCAATGCCAAAGTGCTAGGAGCTCTCATTGATTCCCATATACAAACTAACATTAAAAAAACACATCAGAAACTTGATATGTTCTACCGGCATATCCGCTTCCTCTCCCCATCCACTAGATTCCTCCTATCTACCACATACCTTATCCCCTCTCTCCTTTATGGTGCCCCACTCTTAACTAACCTAAAATCCTCTACTAAAACAAAACTCTCTTCGTGTTGCAACAAAATCGCTAAATTCACCTCGGGCCTTACATCCTCCTCCCATCACTGTACTGCCTCCACAAACTAAATTGGCTAGAGCTCCCTAACTACCTTACCTGCATTCAACTTACTCATGCTCATAAACCCATTTTCAAGCCCTCACTCTGCCCCTCACTCTCCTCAGCCTTCACCATCCACCACCCAAACAGACCCCTCAGAACCAACACTCGGAACCTAGTTGAACTCCACAATCCAGCAGGCAAACTTACTTTCCTTTTCCCTGGTCCGCCTCTGGAACTCGCTCCCATCTCATGTCCGCAATATCAGCAGCCTTCCCATCTTTAAGTCTCTCCTCCATTCACACCTATCTTCTCTCTGGGAATGCTCCTGTAGCCATCCTGCATAATACCTCCAGCTACTACTCACCCCCCTACTCCACAACTCTTCCCTCCTATCGGAACATTCATATTGTAGTTACCACTTATGTAAATATTCTCTGTACATACCTACTAGCTAAAATCTTACCTAACACTTTTTCCATTTGCTTGTGTACATAGAAAACTAAAAATTTGTCAACTTATATGTATTATTGCATAAGCTCTTCTGTCTTGTTTTTCATGTTGCATTAACATTATCTTGTGCTTATATGTACTACTTCTGACACTCTAACAAAATGCTATGTTACATTTATACTACTGTATTCTATTTTATTCCTAATTGCATATTTGACATTGTATCTGTAGAGCTTTTCTCCCTAGGACTCCATTGAAAATGGGCTCATTCGGCCCAACAGATTATCCTGGCAAACAAACTTCAAATAAATAAGTAAATAAAATAAATAGCTTGGAAAGTGGATGCTCTGTCCTTCAGCTGTAAAAACCTCAGTTATGCCTTTCCTCCTCTGCTCTCCAAAGTACTACTAAAGATCAAACAAGACAGACTAAGGATATTTTTGATTGCACCAGCCTGGCCACGCCAACACTGGTACCCCCTCCTGCGCAGTGTGTCACTGTAAGCCCCATGGCACCTGCCTCAGTCTCCTACCCTGCTGTCTCAGCAGGAGAACCAGATTCTGCACCCTCAGCTTCAAACACTGAACCTAGCAGCCTGGCTAATTACCTAATCTCTCTCCCTTACCATGCCTCAGTAAACCGGTGATGGATGTCATTTTAGAGTCAAGGAGGCCTAGTACTAGAAAATCTTATGCTGAAAAATGGAAAAGATTCTGTGCCTGGAATCGATCTCAAGGGATGAGCACAGCAGTGCCCAGTGTACCTCAGATTTTACAAACCTTAACTAAGATGCTTCACAAGGGCCTGTCTTTTTTACTCAATAAAAATTCACACCTCAGCCATTTCAGCTCATTATAACACAGAACCTCCCCTCTTCTCTCATCCAGTGCTCAAGCAGTTCCTCAGAGGGGCCAGATATTTGACCAACCAGGAGAGCTCCTATTCCAGCCTGGGACCTTAACTTTGTATTGGAGAAACTCGCCCTTCCTCCTTTCGAGCCAGCTGCTACTGCTGATTTAAAATTCCTTTCTTGGAAAACAGCTTCCCTTTTAGCTATCACTTCAGTAAGAAGGGTATCTGAATTACAGGCCCTTATGGCAGTGGAGCCTTTCTTCATCTTTCATGTGGACAGGGTGTCCCTCGGGACCAATCCCTCCTTCATGCCAAAGATGGTATCCAGTGTTACCTTTAATCAGTCCGTTCATTTGCCAACCTTCTTTCGTAATCCACAGAACAAATGGTAACGGATACTGCACTCCTTAGAGATGCACAGACAATTTAGATTCTACTTGGACAGGCCCAAACCTCAAAGGAAATCTGAACTGCTGGTGGCATTTGCTGCAGGGACAGAGGGGAAGGTATTCCGGAGCAAACCATCTCCAAATGAATAGGCCATTGCATGCATTTCTGCTATAATCACCATGGAAAACCTATCTCACAGGGGATCAGACCCCACTCAACCAGGGCTGCATCTACCTCTTCAGCCTTTCTCAGAGGCGTACCTACCAGGGACTTCTAGAAGCTGCTACCTGGAGTTTTGTACATACTTTCACCACACATTACCATCTGCCAATCTTCTCTAAATCCTGAGCTGGCTTTGCCACTGCAGTTTTGCAGGGCCTTATAGCTGGTCCTAATGCTGTCTAAATTCCTCTCCCATCCTTAGCTGTTGGAATCTACCCAAATGCAATGACTGCAACAGTGAAACACTAAGAACATAGTACAATTGTGTACACTTACCATAAATGTAGATGTTAGAGTGTATTCACTTTTGCAGTCCTGGTTACCCTCCCTCCAGCCCCCTGACTTATTTTGGCTATACCTCTTCTCTCATTTTCAATGCTTAAAAGCTTTTTGGTGTATTTGCTTTTTTGTTTGAGGTATAACCTTGTATACTTATAGATTTATTGCTTCCCGTTAGGGGGGGCACCTGACATCTGGGGCAAGAAAAACTGATGTAATGACATCGGCTGCATGTTTTATACCCCCTGACATTATGGAAGAAGAGAGAGAAACCGACATAGGACGCAAGACTTTGTTAATTAGGCCGAGTGAGGGCTACTGCAAGCAGAATACCCAAATGTAATAACTGCAACAGTGAATACACTCATAACATCTGCATTTGTGGTAAGTGTACACAACTGTACTTTCTCTGCACTTCCCTTTGGCTTATCTACTGCTCCCAGGGTATTCACAAAATGCCTAGCTCCAGCCATTGCATATTGCAGGCAGAGAAAAATTCAAATTTACCCATACTTGGACAGTTGCCTTATTCAGGCGGACAGTCAGGAATTGCTACCCCAGCACCTGACTTTTGTAAAGGGACTTCTAACATCATTGGGGTGCACCATTAATCGAAAATAAATCACATCTGGTACCCAGCCAGCAGATTGTATTCCTTGGAGCACACATGAACACAACTTCCCAGATGGCGTTCCTCACTCCAGAAAAACAAATTTGACAAACTACTTCAATCTACTGGCCAACAGAACCCAGCTATCTGCAAGAAAAATACTGCAAGCCCTAGAGTTCACGGCCTCTTGCATTCTATTCATTCCATATACAAGACTGCATGTAATGAAACTTCAATGGTACTTTAAAAGTTTTTGGTATCAACATTCTCAGGACCTGGAAACAATGATTCTTATCATTCCTTGTCTAAGGACAGAGTTCCTTTGGTGGGCAGAGGCCTGCTACCACAACAAGGGACTCCCTTTCACTCAACCCCCTGCCGCCTATACCCTAACAGACGCAGCAGACTATGCATGGGGGGCTCACATGGCAAGACAATGCATTCAAGGCAAATGGAGCCCAAAACAAATGCACCTGCATATCAGTCAAAAAGAAATGTTAGCTGAACAGAACCTGCATATCAGTCAAAAAGAAATGTTAGCTGAACAGAATGCTTTGACAGCCTTCAAATGCCTTATTCTTCCAGGGCAACTATTGATAAGACAACACCACAGTTATGTGGTAAATAAACAAGCGGGGGGGGGGACCCCTTTCCTACCCATTCTGCAGGTTAGCCATGGCTCTGTGGAACACAGCATTGAGCAGTCAAGTGCACCTGCAAGCTCAAGTTCATGCCAGGCAAACTAAATTCACTGGCAGACGACTTGAGCAGAAATATAATGGACCCACATGAGTGGAAACTGGAACTCAAATCATTCAGGCTTTTGATCCACAGATGGGAGGCATCAGAGGGGGGGCTCTTTGCTTCCCCGCAGAACTATCAATTGAGCAAATATTGCACCAGAACTCCCCACAGAAGCATGGAAAGTGGATACCCTGTCCTTTACATGGGAAAAACCTCTCGAAGGTTCTACTAAAGATCAAACAGGACAAGCCAAGGACAATCCTGACTGTCCACACCAGCACTGGTACCCACATTTGCGCAGTCTGACAGTAGTGCCACCATGGCACCTGCCTCAGACCTCTTCCCTGCTGTCCCAGCAGGAGGGCCAGATTTTGCATCCTCAACTACAAACCCTCAACCTAGCAGCCTGGCTCATCCCCTAAACTCATCACCAGCAACCCTCAGTAAACAGGTGCTGGATGTCATCCTTGAGGCAAGGAGGCCTAGTACTAGAAAATTCTGTTCAGAAAAGTGAAAAACGTACTGTTCTTGGAGCCAGTATCAGGGAATGGGCACAACTGTGTCCAGCTTACCTCGTATACTAAAGTACTTAACAGAAATTCTCCACAAAGGCCTGTCCTTCTCTTCAATTAAGATTCATACCTCTGCCATCTCGGCTCATTATAATACTGAGCCCACCCCTCTTCTCTCATTCTCTGGTCAAACAGTTCCTGAGAGGAGCCAAACATTTAAGACCTTCAGGAGAGCTCCCATTCCAGCCTGAGACCTTAACTTTGTATTGGAGAAGCTCACACTTCCTCCCTTTGAACCTACTGCTACAGCAGAGTTAAAATTCCTCTCCTGGAAAGCAGCTTTACTTCTAGCCATCACTTCAGCAAGTAGAGTGTCTGAATTGCAGGCCCTTATGGCTGTGAAACCCTTCATTATCTTCCATGCGGACAGGATTTCCCTCCATGGTGGTACCTAGTCTGGCTTTAAACCAATCCATTCATTTGCCAACCTTTTTCCCCTAGTCCTCAGAATAAGGGGGAAAGGGGATCCTACACTCCCTGGACATGCACAGGCAGCTTAGGTTCTATCTGGACAGGACTAAACCTTTCAGAAAATCTGACCAGCTGCTAGTCAGCTTTGGTACAGGGGCAGAGGGCAGGGCCATTTCAAAGCAAACCATTTTTAAATAGAGAGCACACTGCATCAATTTCTGCTACAAACACCATAAGAAACCTACCCACAGGGGATCAAAATACATTCCACTAGGGCTACATCAACCTCTACAGCATTTCTCAGGGGAGTCCCTACCAGGGACATCTTGGAAGCTGTAACCTGGAGCTCTGTACACACCTTCACCAAGCTTTGCCACTTACCTCTCTCTTCTAAATCCAGAGCTGGATTTGCCACAGCAGTCTTACAGGGCCTGCTAGCCAGCCCTAATGCTTTTTGACTGCCTCCACCCTTCCTCAGCTTTGGGAATCAACCCAAGTGTGATGACTTCTCTATGCTTCTACCTATCCTTTTTGTTTGGCCATTTCGTATAACATTAGTATTTACTGGGGGGGGGGGTGTTCCACACCATGTAATCGCTTCCTATTTTGGGGGCTCCTGACATCTGGGGCAAGAAAAGCTGATGTAATGGTGTCTGCTGCATGTTTTATACCCCTGACGTCATGGAAGAAGCGACAGTGTCCGACGCAGAAATCCCAAGACTCTGGTATTCGGGCCGACTGAGGGCTACCTGCAGGCAGATAACACAAGTGTGATGACTGCAATAGTGAATACACTCAAATAACTATATTTATGGTAAGTACTGTATTTTCTCCATACTACTGACCACAGCCAAGGGGGAACCATGGATGCTGCCACTGAAGCTTGATCATCTTACCCAGGGCAGCAAATCCATAGTACATCCTATGAGTACAGAGAATGTAAAAAGGTAATCCGGTGTTTGTTCCTTCAGGCATTTTTTGAGATGTCTTACTCTAAGAAGCAATTAGACCTAGTACTATTAAGTATTGCATTTCAGAATGGACTCCTTTCATGCACAGCTGTACAGAGAGAGAGCAACTGCCACTGCAAGGCTGATTACTCCAATCCTTAGTTCTTCATATATGTTTACAAGAAAGAGCTGTGAATTGTGCATCCATCAGAATTAACACTACAGCCATTTATTCTTCCATCTTTTGACTCCCACCATCATCTTTGATGTTGTTATATTCCTGTGTTAGTATTCTTAGTGAGGGATTCCCTGCCTCAGGCGACCCGAACATCTGCTCCTATACAAAAGATTAAGGCTGGTTGCTGTAGTTGCATGGGACATCACACACAGGGCCATAAATCAGGGACCTTAAATGTGATGTCTGTATGCACTGACCCCAGAACTTTTCAGCTGCAGATGTCACATTGATCGCTTCGCTCCTACACACTGCTTCTAAAAAGCGAAGTACCCCGTTGGGGAAATTTTCTGATGCCCTTCTATTCCTGTGCTGCCGTATTCATACTGTGGGATTTCCAGCAGTCAGGCGATCTGACATCTGCTCCTATACAAAAGCTTAAGCCTGGCTGCTACAAGTGCGTGGGACGTCACACGTAGGGCCATAAACCAAGGACTATAAATGTGATGTCTGCATGCACGGACCTCAGAACTTTTCAGCCGCAGACGCCATACACTTTGACCGTTTTGCTCCTTAGTCCGAAGACTTCAGATAAGATAAGTACCCCATTGGGTTTTCATTTTTTCTTATTACTTGAGCTTGGTTGCTGTAGGTTTTGTTCAGCTGTTTAGACTATGTCAGAGAGAGCAAATGTAATTGTGGGTGTCTGATACTGCATAAGGATTCACATAAGTGCATGTTTTGCTTAGGTGAGGAGCACGGCCGTAAGGTCTGCTCAGTTTCAGTCATTCATACCAAAAACTGTACGCAGCCATCTGGCAGCTTTAAATTTTGTATCTTGAGAATCAGATGTTGAAATGCTTTGCTCGCAGAATGGATCCAGATTTGGCCGCCCAGACTGAACAACCGAGGAAGAAGGCCAAGGTTTCCAGGCCTACTCCCGATGTTCTTTCACTGTTGCAGTCATTACATTTGGGTAATCTGCTGGCAGGTTGCCCTCAGTTGGCCTGATTAGCAAAGTCTTGTGTCCTGCGTCTGTTGCTGTCCCTTCTTCCATGACGTCAAGTCGTCAGGGGTATAAAACATGCAGCTGACACCATTACACCAGTCTTTCTTGCTGTGCGGTGCCCGAAGCAGAAGCAGTTCGCAAGTGCCAGTCGACCGACCCCTGAAATTTTCGTTTTCGAGTTTTCAGAACCGAAGTCTTTAACTTAAAGCCAAGTACCCCGTTGGAGAAACTTTTTCTTGCTCTTTACCGATGTCAGTAATAGCTAATAATTGCATAACTTGTGGAAAGCAAATACCTCATAAATATTTTCATTCGTACTGTATTCCTTGCCTAGGCCCTGTCCAATGACTTACCTTACTGTAGGTTTTGCGCTTTATTTAATCGGCGCACTATCCGTCGTCATTATATTTTTGCCTCTCATTATTTCTGTTCTCTGTTTAATGATCCAGAAATGTCGTCTATTAGCCATATGACTACCGGGATTCTGAAAAAACGCAAAGATAAAGACAGAGACAGGCCGTCGAGGTCCAAAACTGCCGACAGCGCTTCTAAGACGGTCGCCAGTACTCAGTGAGGCGTTTTCTCAGCCCCTGATACCCGCTACTTCTGATTCGCAGGCCTCTACTGAGACCCATTCAGAGTCCAGTATGCCGCGAGGTACTTCAACTGTGGAACCCGCAGATGTCTCTACCTTGGATGGGTCCAGAGCCACTGTGCACACACTGGCTTCTGAGGGTGTATGCAGGCCTACAGACTTGCATATTAAAACGACACCTCCTTCATTAAAAGGCCTAAATCTTGATCCATGTCTAAAAAATCGATGCCCAGGCCATAACATGCTCAGGCCCCTATGCCTAAAAAAACAAATGATAAAAATGTCTGAAGATCTAATCACTCTAATCAGTTATAGTCAACCCCACCCCCGCCCCAAAAGGCCTAGGGCCGAGCTTGCTTATGAATCTTCTGATCAGGATTCTGTTTCTTCTGACTCTTCTGGTAACCTGGATTTGGCCATACCTACTTATGAGGATTCTGATGCAGAGGATTCCATTCCCTCTGCTTCCCCTCCTGAGGATTTTTCTTTTGGGGAAACTTTACATACTTTATGGGAGCATTTTCACTGGGAAAGCCAGGAATTTTCTGATTAGAGGCTTAGGGATTTCCTTCTACCTCAGCATAGGCCTTTGGCTGTACCTCCTGTACTGGACATTGTTGATCTTTTCTCAGAATCCAGTTTGGCCCCTGATTCCCTGCCTCCTGCTCCTAGTAAACCTGAACGATACTACAGGGTTCCTGAGTTCCACAAGTTTCTTTTCAAAAATCCTGCTGCAGATCCAGATTTCTCAGGGGCCCAAGGGCATTAAGGCTTCTGCTGCTAAAAATATTATCCCTTCTGATAGAGACTCAAGGGTGCTGGATAGATGGGGTAAAAAGGTTTATACTTCTGCAGCCTTTGCAGTCAGAGCTTTAAACTGCCAATTTCATATGTTAACATATCAGCAACATGTTATTGGACTGCTTAAACAGAAAATGATGTTGATCCCTGACTGTTTGGAAAATAAAGATTTACAGGACTTAATGCATTCTGCTGAACAAGTTGGAAAACATACTTTGCAGTGTGGTTTTGATTCTTTAGAGGCCTCCTGCAGGGCTGCTGTTACTGGATCTGTGCTTAGAATGCATGCTTGGCTTAAGGAGCAATCTTTGCCTGATCATGTTAAAGCTAAATTGTTGGATGCTCCTTTAAATCAGGGCCGCCTGTTTGGCAATAAGGCTGAAGTTAAAAAAAAAAAAAATAGAAGATAAAGCTAAATCTATGCAAACTGTTAAAGATTTCTTGCAAGCTCAACCTCCACGATTTAGTAGGCACTGGCCTACTAAGAATTGGTCCTTTCCAGCCCCTTCCAGATCCTCTCAAGCCAAACCGAGACGCAGCAAAAACCATGTTTCAGTCCCAGGGGACTCTCAGAACTAAGCAGTGGGGGGGGGGGGCCTCCAGTTCCAGTTCCATATCTGGAAATAAGACATCCCCCTGTAGTAAACGGTCTCAATGACTTCCTTTTAAAATTACCAAGCACTTATCTTTCAACCGCCCCTTTTGGGGGAAAGATTGCTCTTCATGCAAAGAACTGGGAAATCTTAACCCAGGACAAATGGGTTTTAAATATAGTGTCCCAGAGGATACAGACTTCATTTCCAAGCATTGCCAACACCAAACGGGTGGCCAGACCTGCCCCCATATCAGTGGGCAGAGGCTCAAAAACATGTACTTTCCCTCTTAAGCATGGGGGCTATTCATCTGGTACCAGAAGAGGAAAAGGGACAAGGTTTATATTCCAGGTATTTTTTGGTGCCCAGAAAAGACAAATCATGGCGTCCAATCCTGGACCTGTCTACTCTAAACACCTTTCTGTAGATTCCAAAATTCAAGATACTGACTCTTCACCAGTTACTTCCTATGCTAGGCAAAGACGCCTGGTTGGCAACTCTAGATTTAAAAGAAGCATACCTGCACATCCCAATCAGGGAATCTTGCAGAAGATACCTACGCTTCAAAGCAGACTGCTTGCATTATCAGTTCTCTGCACTGCCCTTTGGCTTGTGTACTGCACCCAGGGTATTCACGAAGTGCCTGGCTCCAGTTATTGCATTTTGCAGGCAAAGAAATATTCAAATATACCCATACCTGGACAATTGTCTAATTCAGGCAGAAAACCAGGGCATACTTCTAAATCATTTGGAGTTTGTAAAAAGAGTTCTAACTTGTCTGGGGTACACCATAAGAAATCACAACTGGTACTCTGTCAACAGATTACATTCCTGGGTGCAAGCTTGAATACAACTGCCCAGATGGCTTTCCTCATGCCAGAGAAGCAAATTCATTTGGTGACTTACTTCAAACAAGTGACCACAAAAACCCTGCTACCTGCAAGACAAATACTGCAAGCCTTGGAGTTCATGGCCTCCTGCATTCTTTTAATTCCATTTGCAAGACTGCATATGAGGAAACTACAGTGGTATCTAAAACGTCTATGGAGTCAGCATTGTCACAGCCTGGGAACAATGATTCCTATCATACCGTGCCTACACCTAGAGTTCCTATTGTGTGTGGAAGCTTGCCACCAAAACAAGGGACTACCATTCACACTACCCCCTGCCAACCAAACCCTAACCACAGATGCATCAGACTATGCATGGGGGACTCACCTGGCAGGGAAGTGCATTCAGGGCAAATGGAACCCAAATCAAATGCACCTACATATCGATCAAAAAGAAATGTTAGCTGTACAGAATGCTCTGACAGCCTTCAAGGACTACATTCTTCCAGGACAACTAATGGTAAAGAACAGCACCACGGTTATGTGGTACATAAACAAGAATGGGGAAACACATTCCTGCCCCCTCTGCAGACTAGCCATGGCATTGTGGAACACCACCTTGAGCTACCAAGTGCATCTACAAGCTCAATTCCTGACAGGAAAATTGAATACACTGGCAGATGGACTAAGCAGAAACTTCATGGACCTAAACGAGTGGAGACTGGAACCACGGATTTTCAACATGTTGACAAGTGAATGGGGAGCCCAGACATATATTTGCCTCCCCGAGAACTACAAGTTGGGCAAGTTTTCCACAAGGACTCCCCACAAACAATCCTGGAAAGTGGATGTTCTGTTCTTCAGCTGGAAAAACCTATCAGTCTACACCTTTCCCCCTCTGCCTCTGCTGTCCAAAGTTCTACTTAACGTCAAGACAAACCAAGGATGATTTTGATTGCTCCAGACTGGCCGTGCCAACACTGGTACCCCCTCCTGCGCAGTGTCGCAAATAACTCCTTGGCGCCTGCTTCAGACCCCTTCCCTGCTGTCTCAGCAGGAGAACCAAATTCTGCACCCTCAGCTTCCCACCTTGCAGCCTGGCTAATCACTTAAATTCACCCTTATCATCCCTCAGCAAACCTGTGATGGATGTCATCTTGGAATCGAGGAGACCTAGTACAAAAGGTTCTGTGCCTGGAACCAATCTTTAGGGATGAGCACAGCAGTGCCCAATTTACCTCAGATTTTGCAGTACTTAACTGAGATGCTTCACAAGGGTCTTGTCGTTTTCCTCCATTAAAATCCACGCCTCAGCAATTTCAGCTCACTATAACACAGAACCACCCATCTTCTCTCATCCTCTGCTCAAGCAGCATCTCAGAGGGGCAAAAAACTTGAGACCACCCAGGAGAGTTCCTACCCCTGCCTGGGACCTTAACTTTGTTTTGGAGAAACTCACTCTACCTCCTTTCGAGCCAGCTGCAACTACTGCTTTAACATTTCTTTCTTGGAAAACGGCCTTCATTTTAGCAATCACTTCAGCTAGAAGGATTTCTGAATAACAAACCCTTATGGCAGTGGAGCCTTTCGTCATCTTTCATGGGGACAGGGTATCTCAGGACCAATCCATCCTTCATGCACAAGGTGGTTTCCAGTGTGGCTCTTAATCAGTCCATTCATTTGCCAGCCTTCTTCCCCAATCCACAGAACAAAGGGGAACGGATTCTGCATTCCTTGGATGTGCGCAGACAACAAAGATTCTACTTGGACAGGACTAAATCTCAAAGAAAATCTGAACATTTGCTGGTAGCATTTGCTGCAGGGGTAGAGGGGATGGCTATTTCAAAACAAACCATTTCTAAATGGATAAGCCATTGCATTCATTTCTGCTGTAAGCACCATGGAAAACATATCCCCCCAGCGATCAGATCTCACTCCACCAGGGCTGCATTTACTTTGGCAGCCTTTCTCAGAGGTGTTCCTACCAGGGATATCCTAAAAGCTATCTGGAGTTCTGTACATACTTTCACCAAGCACTATCATTTACCAATTTTGTCTAAATCCAGAGCTGGCTTTGCCACTGCTGTCTTCCAGAGCCTTATAGCTGGCCCTAATGCTGTATAAACTCCTCCTCCCAACCATAGCTTTGGGAATCTACCCAAATGTAATGACTGCAGCAGTGAAACACAAAGAACCTAGTATAGTTGTGTACACTTACTGTAAATGTAGATGCTAGAGTGTATTCACTGTTGCAGTCCAGGTTACCCTCCCTCCGCCCCCTAGTTTTTTCTGACTATACCTTTCCTTTCCTTTACTATGCTTAAAAGCCTTTTTAGAGTATTTGCTTTTGGTTGTAGGTATACCTTTGTGTTTGTGTTTATTTGCTCCCCATTAGGGGAGCACCTGACATCTGGGACAAGAAAAACTGATGTAATGGCGTCGGCTGCATGTTTTATACCCCTAACGACCTAATGTCATGGAAGAAGGGACGGCAAGCGACACAGGACCCAAGACTTAATCAGGCCGACTAAAGGCAACCTGCCAGCAGATTCCCCAAATGTAATGACTGCAACAGTGAACACACTTGAGCATCTACATTTATGGTAAGTGTACACAACTGTACTTTGCCGCTCCACTGGACGTCCCGCCGACTATGTTTAGGGGCCGAGGGACTGCTGATTCTTCTATTAGCTTCGATGGATCCTCTGGAAGAGGCCATTAACTGTAGCTATGGAGAGCATGTCAGCAGAGCCTACCCAGACTCTGGCCTCCATCAACTCCGAGGGGAACTAGTACTTGGTCGGCTAACCTTCTGCTACAGCCCAGCCACGGTTACTAGGCCAACTATTAAGCCAACAGCAGCTAAGAAAAAACAAAATTCTAAATGCTGGAGCCCTACGTCTCAAGCTACTCCAGATTGGCAGCCATTCACCAATTCCTTACTGCAGGCCTTTATGGCCCTTAGCCCTACAGACCCTGCTCCTTCAGACATTCCATTGCTGAGCCCTAGGCCATCCTCTTTTTCTTCCCTCCCTTTGCTCACTGCTCAGCAGGAAGAAGAATAACCTGAACAGTATGACTCCTCTTCTGAGGAATCTGTGTCTGAAATTGCTTCACCTGTGGACTATTACCCCACAGACAAAGACTCTATTGAGGGTCAGTCCCTCCCAGAGGATATTTCCTTTGAGGAAAGTATCACAAAAGTGAATGAGTACTTTAAGTGGGATACTACCTTGATGACAAATTCCTAGAAAAGATATGTTGATCTCCTGCAGTTAGAATCCCCCTCAGCTATTCCACCAGTGCTACCAGCCTTTCCAGGCACCTTTAATGCAGCCTCCAAGAACCCAGATTCTCAGCCACCTGCCCCTAAAAGGTCGGATAGATTTTGTAAAGTGTCAGATGAACAGAAGTTTCTAGTGAAACTTCCCCATAGCTGACCCTGCAGTTATTGCTGTCTCCTGACAGACAATCCAGGCATTTACCCTCTGCTTCCCTTTTGTCTATTGACAAGGACAGCAAGACCATGGACAGAGTGGGTAAAACAAAGTGTACAACTCCTCCACCTTAGCCTTTAAGGCTATAAATTACCAAACACACATGGTAAACATATGCCTTAGACCTTGTGTCCCAAGCCCTCACGTTGCTAGTTTCTGTCCCTGACTGTTGGACAAAAAATAACATTGCGTCTAAACTGTCCTTAGTTTCCTTAGTTTCTCAAGTAGCTAGAGATTTGATTAAGTGCAGCTATGATCTAGCAGAAGCATAAGCCAGGTCTGCTCCATCCACATCTGTCTTACGTAGACAATGTTTTTCGTGTTTCACTGTTGCAGTCATTACATTTGGGTAATCCTGCTGGCAGGTTGCCCTCAGTTGGCCTGAATTTGAAAGTCTTGGGTCCTGCGTCGGTTGCGGTCGCCCCTTGACGTCAGGCCGTCGGGGTTATAAAACATGCAGCTGACGCCATTTTCTTCAGTCTTTCTTGCCGCGTGGTGCCCGAAGCAGAAGCAGTTCACAAGTGCCGGTCGACCATCTGCTGAGATTTTCGTGTTCGAGTTTCAGATCTGAAGTCTTCATTAAAGCTAAGTACCCCATTGGGGAAACTTTTTTTCTTGCTCCAGACCGATGTCAGTAAAAGTTAATTGTATTTTTTGTGGAAGGCAAGTACCTCATAAGGACTTTCATTCTTACTGTATAAGCACCTTTAAAGACAAATAAACAAACTCAGCAGCCACATGGACAGGTCTCCATGCCCAAAAAACAGATGCTCAGAATGGCTGAAGACTTGATTACCTTTTTTCAGGGGTTCCCATCCCCCTCCTGATATGAGGCCAAGGCAAGAGACACTATGAATCTTCAGATCAGGTTTCTATTTCTTCTGATCAGGAATATTCTCTCCACCCCCCTATGAGGATTCTGATGCTGGAAGAATCCTTTCCTTCAGCTTCTCCTCCTGAGGACTATTCTTTTGGGGAAACCTTGCATACCATGAGGGAGCATTTCCACTGGGAGAGCCAAGATTTTTCAGAATCTAAAAAGAGGCTCAGGGACTTACCTTTGCTACCTCAACACAGGCCTCTAGCTATTCCACCTGTGTTACACATTGTAGATTGTGTTTTCAGAGTCTAGTCTGACCCCTGACTCCTTACCCTCCAGCTCCTGTTAAGCCTGACAGATATTACAGGGTTCCGGATTCTCATAAATTCCTTTTCAAAAACCCTACTGCAGACCCAGAACCACTTTCACAGGGTCCCAAAGGGGTTAAGGCTTCCACTGCAAAAAAACCCTACCCCCCCTCTGACAGTGATTCTAGGGCACTAGATAGATGGGGGAAAAAAGGTTTACACATCTGCTACCTTGGCTATAAGGGCCTTAAACTGCCAGTTTCATATGCTCAAATATCAGCAATATGTCATGACATTGCTTAAACAGAAAATGTTGGTAAACTCTAAATGTGCAGAAAACAAAGAAATGCTGGATTTATTGCATGCAGCTGAACAAGTTGGAAAGCATACTTTGCAATGTGGTTTTGATTCTCTGGAGGCCTCCTGCAGGGCCACAGTTACGGGTTCTGTAATTAGGAGGCATGCTTGGTTAAAGGAAAAAAATTTGCCTGATCACGTCAAAGTTAAATTATTAGATGCAGCGTTACAGCATGATACCTTGTTCGGTGTTAAGGCAGAAAAGGTGTCGAAGAGAATAGAGGACAAAGCTAAACATATGCAAACTGTCAAAGATTTTTTTTACAAATACAGTCACCTAGGTTTTGCAGACACTGGCCTACAAAGAATTGGTCCTTTCCAGTGTCAGACAGACTTCAAAGGGGCAGATCCCAGGCGCAAGGTTCATACAGGTGTAAGCAATGGGGTGCTTCTACCTCCAAAAGTGAAGACAAATCACAACCATACAGGAAACAGTCCCAGTGACTTCCCCCTGCCTGCACCAAACACTTTTCTCCTAGCAGCACCCTTAGGGGGAAAAAATAGCACTTTTTTCTCAAAATTGGCACATTATAACCCAGGACAAATGGGTTCTAAACAGTGTCACAAAGCTACAAGTTTCACTTCCATACCCTGACAAAGGCAAATGGTTGGCCAGATCTACCAAAAAATCAATGGACAGAGGCACAAAAACAAGTCTCATCCCTCATAGACATGGGGGCTATTCAACAAGTGCCACAGCAAGAGCAGGGGAAAGATTTTACTCGACTGTTCTTGGTGCCCAGAAAGGACAAAGCATGGAGACCAATACTGGACCTATCTATTCTAAACACTTTCCTGGATATACCAGAATTCAAGATGTTGACCTTGCAGCAGCTTCTGCCCATGCTGGGCAAAAAGGCTTGGCTCGTGACTTTAGACCTAAAAGAAGCATACCTGCATGTCCCAATCAGGCAATCATGCAGAAGATACCTCAGATTCAAGGCTGACTCAATGCATTACCAATTCTCTGCACTGCCCTTTGGCTTATCTACTGCGCCCAGGGTCTTTACAAAGTGCCTGGCACCAGTAATTGCTTTCTGCAGACAGAGGAATGCAAATATATCCTTACTTGGACGACTGCCTCATTCAAGCAGAGAAGGACATTCTACTACAGCATCTGACTTGTGAAAAGACTTTTAACATGCCTAGGGTACACAGTCAACGAAAAGAAATCTAAACTAGTACCCTGTTAAGAGATAATATTCCTGGGTGCAAGCTTTAAATACATCTGCCCAGATGGCTTCTCTCACGCCAGACAAACAAAGGCAACTGACTACCTATTTCAAAGGACTTGCAACAAAGGCCCAGTTACCTGCAAGAAAAATTCTGCAGGCTTTGGGCTTCATGGCATCCTACTAATTCCTTATGCAAGACTGCATATGAGGAAACTTCAGTGGTACGTAAAAAGTGACTGGGCGCAACATTGCCTCAGCCTGGAAACAATGATTACTCTCATTCCCTGCCTGCAACAGGAGTTTCGATGGTGGGCAAAGGCTTGCCACCAAAACAAGGGACAGCCATTCTCACTACCCCCAGCCAGGCAGAACCTAACAACGGATGCTTCAGATTATGCCAAGGGGGCCCACATGGCAAGAAGGGGCATTCAGGGCACCTGGTCCGCAAACCAAATGCATCTACATATCAATCAAAAAGAGATGTTAGCTGTTCAAAATGCACTGACAGCCTTCAAGGACCTAATTCGTCCGGGACAACAACTGATAGACAACACCATGATCATGTGGTGTATAACTCATTCCCTCCAGTAGAGCTCTTCTGAGTGTGTACCTTTAACTCATAGTGAGCATGGCTTCAGCATTTAAAAATGTATCACCTTACATTTTTAACAAATACCCATTGACAGAGGTCATATATCAATACAGTTGTGTTTGCTATCATGTATGCTTCAAGATAAAATTTTCCGATACCTTGTATGTAACATGGTTTTGGAATTATTAATGCAAATATGAACAGGCAATATTTGACGCCTAGAGGAGCAGTAGGGTGTCACTGCAGAAACGCCTGGAGACGTCACTCGGCTGTAATGAGATAAACAAGCAGGGAGGCACGCATTCTTACCCCCTTTGCAGACTAGCCATGGCTTTGTGGGACACAGCATTGACTTACCAAGTTCATCTGCAGGCACAATTCCTGCCAGGAAAGGAAAGGAAAATACTCTGGCAGACGAACTGAGCAGAAACCTCATGGATCCAGAGTGGCACCTGGATCCACAAGTCTTCAGCATGATAACAAGGAAGTGGGGTTGTCCAGACATGGCTCTATTTGCCTCCCCTCACAACTACCAACTAAAAAGATTCTGCACAAGAACTTATCACAGACCAGCATGGAAAGTGGACGTCTTATCTTTCAACTGGAAAAACCTATCAGTGTATGCCTTTCCCCCACTGCCTTTCCTCCCCAAGGTACTACTAAAGGTCAAACAGGAGAAACAAAAGATGATACTGATTGCCCCAGACTGGCCCCGCCAGTACTAGTATCCGATCTTAAGGAACTTGTCTCATTGCCCAGCCTGGACCTTACCTCAAATACCTCATCTACTCTCCCAACAAAACAATCATATTCTGCACAGCCAACTTAGGACTCTAAACCTGGCAGCATGGCGAATAATGTAGCCATACAAAGCACACCTCTCAGTAAAGCTGTGAAGGATGTCATTTTGGAAGCCAGAAGGCCTAGTACTAGAAAATCCTATGCTGGAAAATAGAAGAGATTTTGTGCTTGGAACCAGGCACAAAGAACTGATACAGCCGTACCAAATATTCCTCAGATTTTGCAATACTTAACTGAGATGCTAGACAAAGGCCTGCCTTTTTCATCAATTAAAATTAATGCATCTGCCATTTCGGCTCATTACAATACAGAGCCACCACTCTTCTCTCATCCTTTGTCAGTACCTCAGCGGAGCCAAAAATTTAAGGCCTCCAATGAGATCGCCAATACCTGTATGGGACTCAGTTATGTCTTGGAAAAACTCACCCTACCTCCTTTTGAGCCAGCTGCTACTGCTGATATAAAGTTTTTATCTTGGAAAACCGCTCTGCTCCTAGCAATAACTTCTGCAAGATGAGTGTCAGAGCTACAGGCTCTCATGGCTGTGGAACCTTTTATCATTTTTTATCCAGACAGGGTCTCTCTGAGGACAAACCCAACATTTATGCCTAAGGTAGTGTCCAGTGTGGCCCTTAACCAAACAATTCATTTGCCAACTTTTTATCCAAATCCACAGAACAAGGGGGAGAGAATTCTGCATTCTTTGGACGTACACGGACAACTTAGATTCTTTGGACAAAACTAAAGTTTTCAGGAAGACAGAGCAATTACTAGTGGCATATGCTGCAGGATCACAAGGAAAAGCCATTTCCAAGCAGACTATTTCAAAGTGGATAGGCCACTGCATTTATTTTTGCTATTCACAGCATGGCAAGCCAGTGCCTAAGGGCATTAGGCCGCATTCAACCAGAGCTGCAGCCACTTCAGCAGTCTTTCTCAGGGGAGTACCAACTAAAGACATTTTAGAGGCTGCTACTTGGAGTTCAGGGCACACCTTTACAAAGCATTACCATCTGCCACTTGACTCTAAATCCAGGGCAGGCTTTGCCACTGCAGTTTTGCAGGGCCTCATAGCTGCTCCTAATGCTGTTTAGCTTCAGCCCCCCAACCATAGCTTTGGGACTCTACTGCAACAGTGAAATACGAAGAACATAGTACAGTTGGTACAATTACCATAAATGTAGATGTTCGAGTGTGTTCACTATTGCAGTCCAGGTTACCCACTCCATCCCCCTTCTTTCTGCTGGAATTTATCTTCCCTTCTCTGATCTATACAATCTATGTGGTGTATTTGCTTGTAGATGAAGGTAAAGTTTATATTGGTGTATGTATGTTTTTATATACATAGATACATAGATTTTGGCTACCCTTTTGGGGGCACCTGACATCTGGGGCAGGAAAAACTGAAGAAAATGGCGTTGGCTGCATGTTTTATACCCCTGGCGGCCTGACGTCAGGGAAGGGGCAACAGCAACCGACACAGGACCCAAGACGTTGGAATTCAGGCCGACTGAGGGCAACCTGCCAGCAGGATTACCCCAAATGTAATGACTGCAACAGTGAATACACTCTAACATCTACATTTATGGTAAGTGTACACAACTGTATTTTCCTGGCTATGCCTCCAGCCTCTTCCATAGGACTTTAAATCCAAAATGATGGATGCTCCTGTAGACCACAATCTCTTATTTGGTAAAAATCCAGCAGAACTTTTCAAAATTCTACAAGAAAAAAGTAAAGAACTTCAAAACGTCAAGCAGTTGCTGGTGTCACCCTTCCCCAGATACTACAGGGGCTACCATGCTAAGCCTTCTTTTGTAAGAAGATCTCCGTCTACATCTCGTCCTTCCTCCTCTAGACCTCGTAAAGGGTCTAGGAGATTGCATTACCCCACACCTCTTCATTCCCGGGGACCTGCCAAGCAGGTTTTTTCCTGACCGAGCAGATCCCACTTCAGCGTGACTGCCTAAATCAACCCCCTCTGTCCACCTGCCTTACCCAATGCCTCCCCTTCCTGAAAACAATTACCTTAGATACGTGGGTGCTCTCCATCATCCAAGAAAGATATTTTCTATTGTGGAAAGAAAAGCCAAGGCAAAAAAAAATTCCTTTTCCCTCCAGGAAACCAGCTACATTTATTCCCCCTCATACTGAAAGAACTCTTGACGCTAAGAAATATAGAACCAGTTCCCTCAGAACAGGAAGGAAAAGGCTTCTATTCCCGCCTTTTCCTAGTCACCAAAAAGGATGGCCCTTGGAGGCCATTCCTGGACTTTTCCTATCTAAACCTGTTCCTAAATTTTCTGGCCTTCAGGATGCTCTCCCTACAAACCTTGCTACCCCTCATCCCACCCAAGGCCTTCATGGTCACCCTGGATCTAAAGGATGCCTGCCAGCACGTCCCTGTCAAACCCTGCCAGAGGAGGTTTCTGCACTTTACTGGATATTCTTCACATTTTCTTTTACAGCCTTACCCTTTGGCTTGTCTGCCGCTCCCAGAGAATTTACAAAGTGCCTTGCCCCAGCCATTGCCTATTGCAGAACCAGAGTACTCCAAATCTACCCTTATCTGGATGACATTCTTATTCTTGTAGAATCAGAATCCACCCGGCAAAACCATCTCACATTCACAATGTCTGTCCTCCACAACTTGGCCTTCACTATCAACCACCAGAAGTTCTCCCTTCTTCCTCAGCAGGACAGTTTTTCCTAGGCTGCAGGGCAAGAACAGACTTGATGAAACCAGTTCTCCCAGTGGACAAAGTGCAGTCTCTTTCCAGCCATTTTCAAGGCCACCTTATGAAATCGCATCTCTCTGCAAGACAATTTCTTCAAGTCCTAGGTCTCCTGGCAGCACCCATTCCCATGCTTCCATTACCCAGGATGTACATGAGAAAATTCTAATGGTATTTAAAAAATGTATGGTCTCAGAGCCACCATTCATTAGACAAATTTATTCCCCTCCTGCCCTGCCTAAAACCCGAACTGAAGTGGTGGATTCAGCAGATTTCACAGAACCAAGGCATCCCACTCCAACCACCCCCATCAGTCAAACCTAGGGTTACCACCTGTCCCTGTTTGCGAGGGACAGTCCCACTTCGGGCTGTTGTGTCCTGTGAAAAAACCTAAAAAATGACAAATGTCCTAAGATTTTAAGACTAAATATATTTCTTGCATTTTCTTTAAATAGTTGCATAAAGCATTTATTTTGTATCTGAAACACACAAATATTTGAAAAAGCATAAGCATCTCAAATAACTAAATGTATCTGTAATTTTTCTATGTGGGAGCTTTTCTTCCCGGGCCTCTGCTGAAAAAGGACCTTTTCGGCTTGGACACCCCCCGGTTAACAAATGTAAAATAAATAAAATGTTACAAAAGTGAAGTCCTGTCCTTTGCACTGGCCGTGAGTAGGTTTTGTCCTGCAAAATTTCACATTTCTATGAAAAATGTCCCACTTTGAGTATGTGAAAAGGTGGCAACCCTATTCAAACCCCATATACACAGATGCATCAAATGTAGGGTGGGGAGCAGAGTTCCAGGGCTTCAGGGTACAACAGCATTGGGACCCTGCACTTCAAAAGCAACACATCAGTGTCAGGGAAATGACAGCAGTATTACTGGCTCTCAAAGCTTTCCTTCCAGTCTTACAGCCAGGCCCTGCTACACATTGTGACAGACAACACAACTGTCATGTGGTACCTCATCAAGCAAGGAGGGACAAAGGGACAAAGCCAGATAACTCTTCAAATCTGGGAAATAGCCAGACAACCTCTTTCTGCAAGCCTCTTACTTCCCCTCTCAGGAAAACAGACTTGCTCAGCAGAAGGTCCTCCCCACCGCACGAATGGATGTTGCACAGGGAAACTTTCTTAGACACACCACTGAGGCACACCTCAAGTGGATCTGTTTGGCTCCCCCCAGAACAGACAGCAAAACAGATTTTGCTCCAGGGATCACACTCCACAAGCATGGAGAGTGAATGCCTTTAGTTTTCCATGGAAGGGAATATTCCTGTACGCTTTCTCCCCTTCCCTCTAATACACCAGCTCCTACTGAAGGTCAACAAGGGCCAACCAAAAATCGTGCTGGTGACGCCCTATTGGCCAAGACACCACTGGTTCCCCCTTCTCCTCCTAGCCAAGGGCAATCACCACAAGTTACCCCACAAGGTGGACCTACTCACCCAACAAAAGGGATCTCTCATTCACCGTCAGCTGCTTTTACTGCATCTTACCCTTTGGTGATCAACTTCTGATCCCTTTTAGGCAACTGTATTCAGAAGACGTGCTGTCAGTTTTGAGGGAGGCCAGGAAACCATCTACCAGACAATACTATTTCTCCGAATGGCATAGATTCTCAAATTGGTATGCGCTTAAGGACAGGGACCCTTTTCAAGCAGATCTCTCTCTGGTCCTTAGTTATGTATGTGAGCTCATTAAGGAAGGACTAGCGTATTCATCTGTGAAAGTCCACCTTTCCGCCATTTCAGCCTGCTTGCCTTTACAGCCACCTTTGCTCTCCAGACTGGACGTTAAACTTTTCCTGAGAGGGATCTTTCATATCAGACCACTAAGGGAAACCCATTCCTCCTCCTGGGAACTCAACTTCGTACTGGAAAAACTAACCCTACCTTCCTTTGAGCCATCAAGCACAGCTTTCCTGCAAATGTGCACATGGAAAACGATTCTCTTAGTGGCCATCACCTTTGCAAGAAGAATGTCCGAACTGCAGGCCCTCGTGGCCTCTCCCCCTTACACCACCTTCCACAAGGACAGGGTGACGTTACGCACTAACCCTTCCTTCATGCCCAAAGTGATGATTGAGCTATCTCTTAACCAATCTGTTCATCTACCAACATTCTTTCCCACTCCATCTAATAGCTCAAAGAGGCTCCTTCATTTTCTGGATGTGCGCAGGCAACTAAAATTCTACTTGGACAAAACAAAATCTTTCCGCAAGTCTGATCAGTTCTTCATCTCCTTCCACCCCAGGGCTGCGGGTAAGGCAGTCTCCAAACAAACATTTCCGCCTGGATTAGGAAATCCATTTTCTTCTGCTACTCTTATCATGGCAAACTGTCGCCCCTAGGGGTTAGAGCTCATTCCACTAGAGGAATGGCTACCTCTGAAGCCTTTCTCAAAGGGCTGGACACAGCATTCATCGTGGAAGCTGCTACCTGGTCGACATTCACACTTTCACTAAGCACTACAAACTAAACCATGTCTCCAGGGCCAGAATAGGATTTGCCAGGGCAATCCTACATGATTCTTAAAATCCTCTCTGGCCCCACCCATCACTCTTCCTAAGCTGTGGTACTCTCCCACAGTATGAATACTGCAACATAGGAATAGAAGGACATAGAATAGTTATGTAAAATCTTACCATAACCATAGATGTTTTTCTCTTCCATGTTGCAGTACTCCTTCCCTGTCCTACATGTACCCTTTTTATGGATTCTTGGTCTACATTTGTGTATCCTCTCCCTACAGGCTATTCTGTTCTGCTCTGCAGGGCATTTGCTCTTCAGCTTCTCCTTGTGCTTATACACACTTATCTGGGCTTCAAGTTCTGAAGTCTATGCTTGCAGACGTCCCATTTATATTCCCTGATTTGTGGCCTTACGTGTGATGTCCCACGCACCTGTAGCAGCCAGGCTTAAGCTTTTGTATATGAGCCAAAGTCAGCTTGCCTGAGGGCTGTAAATCCCGCAGTATGAATACTGCAATGTGGAAGAGAAGGACATTTATGGTTATGGTAAGATTTTACACATCTGTTCTTTTCTATTGCATGATCTTGTTTAGTTGTATTTATTGATATCCTTCTATTCCTATGTTGCAGTAGCTGATGTCAGCTAAGAAGGGCAAATGCCATTGCAGGTGTCCGATACCGCGTAAAGAAGCATGACCAATTGCATCTTTTGCCTAGGGAAGGAGCACAACCATACTGCTTGTTCTATTTGCCAGTCTTTTGTCCCAAAGACCCTTCATAGCCATCTAGCCACCCTCTTCTTATATTTAGAGAACCAACAACTCAAAAAGCTTGTGCTCAGGATGGATCCCAAATCGGCCGTTCCGATTGAACCACCACAGGAAAACGCTAACGTTTCCAGACCTAGCTCCATTGCCTGTCCGCCGTCAGACTTCCCGCCGTTTCTGATCTAGGGGGGTTGAGGGACGTCCGATTGAACCATCATTGCGTGACTGCCTTGCCCATCTACCTTTGTCAGCCCTCCTTCCCCACTCCCTCCCCTTTTGGAAAACAGTCCAGTCAGACTAATGGGTACTGTCTATCATTCAAAATGGCTATTTCCTTTCTTGGAAGGAAAAACCCATCCCAAGGCCTATCCCCTTTCCTCCAAAAAAATCAAATCCACCTCTTTCTTCACATTCTACTAGATCTTCTAAGATTCGGAATTATAGAACCTGTCCAGGGCAGGAATGAAAAGGATTTTATTCAAGAGACTTTCTGTTCCCCAAAAAGATAGGCCTTTGAGACCAGTAGTAGATTTATCCTTCCTAAGCCGATTCTTAAAAGTACCATCAGTCAGAATGATATCTCTTCAAACTCTTTTCCCTTTAATCCCAGCCCAGGCCTACATGGCCACTTTAGATCTAAAGGAGGCTTATCTCCATATTCCCATAAAACTCTCAAACAGAAAATTCTTACATTTTATGCTCTGCACTCATTTTCAGTTTACAGCCTTGCCCTTTGGTTTTTCTACTCCACCCAGGGTATTCACAAAATGCCTTGCTCCAGCAGTTCGTTACTCCAGCACCAAAGGTGTCCAAATCTATCCCTGCCTAGACGGCATTTTCCTTCTAGCAGAGACAGAAGACCCCCTCCAAAATCATCTTGTGTTCACCACCTCTCTCCTACAAAACCTGAATTTCACCCTCAACTTGAACATATCCTCCTTACTCCCACAGCAGGACAAAATCTTTCTGGGCTGCAGGATCAGGACAGACCTGATGCGCGCTTTCCTTCCTCAGGACAAAGTCTTGTCACTCTCCAGTCACTTCCAAAACCTTTTACTACCTCCTCCGATATCTGCAAAGCAATTCGAGCAACTCCTTGGGCTGATGACAGCCACCAATCCCTATGCTTCCCTTAGCAAGAATGCACATGCAAATGTTCCAGTGGTACCTGAAAAATGCGTGTTCACCACACCAACATTCCTTAGAGCAGTAAATTCCCTTTCTGCCCTACCTCAAAACAAAACTAAGGTGGTGGATTCAACAAATCCTTTACAACCCGGGACTACCACTTCATATCCTTTTATCAACCCAGCTTATGCATACAGATGCATCAAACCTTGGGTGGGGAGCCACCTGCAAAGGTTTCTGGGTACAGGAGGCATGGAATCCTACCTTCTAAAAGAAGCATATCAATGTAAGGGAATGACTGCAGTCCATGTCCTTCAAGAATGCAACTGCAGTCATAACATATGGGTTGTCCTGCCTCAGGCAGCCCTCGGTCGGCCGGATTCCAAAGTCTGGGTCCGGCGTTGGCTGGTGTCGCCTCCTCTCCGATGTCAGAACGGCTGGAGTATAAAGGCATCGGCCGAAGCCATCTTCTTCAGTCTTTCTTGCCGTGCGGTGCCCAAAGCAGAAGCAGTTCGCAAGTGCCGGTCGGTCAGCTCCTGTGTTTTCACTACCGAAGTCATCTAAAAGCTAAGTACCCCGTTGGGGGACATTTTTTCTTGCCTCAGCCGATGTCAGAACAAATTGAGAAAGTTAGTAATTGTTTGTCTTGTGGTAAACAAATACCTCATAAGGACTTCCATTCTTACTGCCTCCCTTGCCTGGGCCCAGACCACGACGTCTCGGCCTGTGCTGCCTGTGCCTGCTTTAATAAGCGCACTCTCAGGCGCCAGGCAGAATTTGCCGAAGAATTTTTCGGCAAATCTTTCGCTTATATCATGCCGTCGGTTTACCAAAAAACGTAAGGACCGGGACCGACATCCTCTGCCCGCGTCCTCCACCGATACACCTCCTAAACCCTCCACGAGTGCTTCGGTCCCTTCGGAAGCGGTAATTCAACCGCTCCAGGCCAACGACTCAGCGTTAACACGTCCTTCGGTCTCGGAGACTACTCCGGTGCCGGTTGTTGATTTTCCTCCAGAAACCGAAGTTCTGGATCTACCCGACACCATTCCCGTGGACAAGGTTACTCCTGCACGTGGGGCAGCTAGGCCTCCTGTATCCATGTCCATCAAGGCCTTTGCACGTGCTAAGGCCACCAGCCAGGCCAAGGCCCATCCTAAACCTACTGCCAAGGCCCCTTCTTCTGATAAACAGATCATGTCTCTTGCTGCAGATCTTATTTCTCTTATCAGGGGGTCTCAGCCTCATCCAGACAGAGGTTCTCAGCCGCCTGCAGAGAAAAGGCCCAGAACTGAGCAGGCTGACAACTTCTCTTCAGATAAAGCCTCTGGGGATTCTGAGCATTCAGATACCCAAGAAGAATCCTTCCAGGCCTATGAGGACTCTGATGCTGAGGAATCAATTCCCTCTGCCTCTCCTCCAGAGGATTTTTCGTTTGGTGAAGTCCTACACTCTGAGGGAGCATTTTAAATGGCAGGGTCAGGAATTCTCTGATTCCAGAAAAAGGCTACGTACCTTCCTCAAGCTACCCCAGCACAGACCTTTAGCTATCCCCCCAGTGATGGATGTCCTGGATGATGTTTTCTCTGACTCCAGTGCTAACCCTGATTCTCCCCCTCCTGCTCCTGTCAAGCCAGACAGATATTATAGGGTCCCTGACACTCACAAACATCTCTTTAAGGCCCACTCTGTGGATTTAGAAACTATTTCACAGGGCCCCAAGGGAGTGGCTACTTCCTTAGCCAAGAACCCACTGCCAGCAGATAGGGAAGCTAGGTCCCTGGAGAGATGGGGTAAAAAAGTTTATACCTCTACCACCCTAGCCATGAGGTCACTTAACTGCCTTTTTCATATGTTTCAGTACCAGGATTTTTTACTGGATGATTTACAGAAAAAGCTAGCCTCTCCTGAACCTATTGATAGAAAGGCATTGCAGGATCTAGTACATAACACTCAGCAGGTTAGCAATCATTTTCTTCAGTGTGGTTATGATGCATTGGAGGCTTCATGTAGGGCAGCTATGACTGGGGCTGTTATACGTAGACATGCTTGGTTAAAAGAACAGCCACTGCCAGACCATGTTAAAGTAAAGTTACTTGATGCACCTCTGGAAAAACAGAAGCTTTTTGGTGCTAATGCACAAGATGTGTTTAAGTCCATTGAGGAAAAAGCTAAATCAGTACAGACAGTCAAAGATTTTCTCCAGGTTCAGCCACCCAGATTCAGCAGGAATTGGCCTTCAAAGAATTTGTCCTTTCCAGACACTGACAAGTTTCAAAGGGGAAAAACAGGCGTGCTCGAGGTAGAGGGCAATACCGAGGCTCCTACAGGGGCCGCCAATGGCAACCACCAAATCAAAGAAGCGGCGCAGGCAGTCCAGCTGCACCACAAGGACAATCACAATGACTTGGCTTTCATACCGCCTACAAAGGCTCAAAGAGAAGCACCTTTGGGCGGAAAATTATCCTTATTCTCAAAAAACTGGCATATCTTAACCAAGGACAACTGGATTCTGGATTTAATAGATAAAGGTTACAGATTCCACTTCCATACTTTACCATTAAGACAAGGCATGCCAAACCTGCCACATCATCAAAGGGCAGAGGCACTCGTTCAAGTTTCAAAGCTGTTAAATATAAAAGCAATAGAAAAGGTCCCTCCTCAGGAACAAGGCCAGGGATTTTATTCAAGACTGTTCCTTGTTCCAAGAAAAGAAAACAAATGGAGGCCTATACTGGACTTGTCTACTCTAAATACTTTTCTCATTGTGCCAAAGTTCAAAATGCTGACGTTGCAGCAACTCCTTCCCATGCTGGGCAAGGGGTCTTGGCTGGTCACTCTGGACCTCAAGGAGGCATACCTGCATGTCCCAATCAGACAAAGCTGCAGAAGATACCTCAGATTTCTTGCAGGGACAGAGCATTATCAATTCTCAGCATTGCCGTTTGGCTTATCTACTGCGCCCAGAGTGTTCACGAAATGCCTGGCATCAGTAGTGGCACACTGCAGACTCCAGGGGATTCAAATATACCCCTACCTGGACGACTGCCTCATACAAGCAGACAACAAACAGACCTTGATAGAAAACTTGGACTATGTCATTCAGTTACTACAGGCCTGGGCCTTGGGATACACAGTCAACATACAGAAATCAAGACTACTGCCATCCCAACAGATTATTTTCCTAGGAGCCAAACTGGACACAAAAACACAAATGGCCTTTCTCACAGAGGAAAAACAAGAGCAGTTACCAGAGTACTTCAGAGGCCTAGCAAAGCTCTCCCAGCTGTCTGCAAGGAAAATCCTGCAGGCCCTAGGGTTCATGGCATCTTGCATTCTTCTGATACCTTTGGCAAGACTTCATATGAGAAAGCTGCAATGGTACTTAAAAAGCTTATGGTCCCAACACAGCCAAAGCCTAGAGGACGTAATCCCACTCGTTCCATGTCTGCAAAGAGAATTTTTGTGGTGGGCTCAAGCAAGTCAGTTAAACAAAGGCATGTCTTTCAGCAAACCTCAAGCAGGTCAAATGATTACAACAGACGCCTCAGATCATGGATGGCGGGTGCACATGGAGGGCAGATGCATTCAAGGGCAATGGACACCAAGGGAAAGGCATCTGCACATAAACCAAAAAGAGATGTTGGCAGTGATACATGCAATCGAGACTTTCGAAAAATCACTTCAACAAGGCCATTTGCTAATAAGAACAGACAACACCACTGTTATGTGGTATATAAACAAGCAGGGAGGCACTCATTTTTATCCCCTCTGCAGACTAACAATGATTCTCTGGGAAAAATTCCTGAGTCTGAAGATACATTTGCAATCCCAGTTTGTGCCAGGCAAGGACAATGTACTGGCGGACAAGCTGAGCAGAAATTTCTTGGATCCACACGAATGGATGCTGCATCCTCACATTTTCTCACAAATAACAAGGACATGGGGAAGACCGGACATAGATCTCTTTGCTTCTCACATGAATCATCACCTGGAAAAGTTCTGTACAAGGACCCACCATCCTCTAGCTTGGAAAACGGATGCTCTCTCCTTCAGCTGGAATTCCTTAAAAATTTATGCATTCCCTCCTCTACCACTGCTGACCAAGGTGATTCTGAAAATCAAAGCAGAACAACCAACAGGCATTTTGATAGCTCCAGACTGGCCAAGGCAGCACTGGTACCCATTGCTGTTGAGCATAACTCTGACGAAACCGGGCCTCTGCCCCTATGGCCTCTGCTTCTAACACAACACAATTACAGGGCTGTTCATCCAAACCTGAAAACATTGCATCTGACAGCTTGGAGGTTACCATAACTCCTTCCGATATCTCTCTATCCAAAAAAGTTCAAGAGATCTTACTGGAAGCACGCAGACCTTCCACCAGAAAAACCTATTCAGCCAAGTGGAAGAGATTCATCATCTGGAATGCCAACAGGGGTCAGGATGCAACAGTATTGAGTATACCTCAGATATTGGAAAACTTGGCAGAAATGTTTCATAGTGGTCTCTCATATTCTTCCATAAAGATACACGCCTCAGCAATCTCAGCAAAATACAATTGTGATCCACCTGTGTTTTCACATCCTTTGCTAAGACAGTTTCTAAGAGGGATAAAGAATATCAAACCTCCCAGAAAACCGCCAGTACCTGCATGGGACCTCAATTTCGTCTTGGAAAAATTAACCCCCCCCCCCACACACACACACACACACACACACACACACACACACTTTGATCCAGCAGCATCTTCAGAAATGCAATTTCTCTCCTGGAAAACGGTTTTTCTATTGGCAGTGACATCAGCAAGAAGAGTCTCGGAGATGCAGGCACTCATGGCAGTACCTTCTTTTCTCATTTTTCATCAGGACAGAGTCTCTCTAAGAACCAATCCTTCATTCATGCCAAAAGTAATATCCAGGGTGTCTCTAAATCAAGCCATTCACCTGCCTACTTTCTTCCCCAATCCTCAAAACAGGGGGGAAAAGCTGCTGCATACATTGGACATACACAGGCAACTACGCTACTACTTGGACAGAACTAAGGCCACCAGAAAGTCTGACCAACTATTTGTAGTCTATGCTGCTGGAGTACAAGGAAAAGCAATCTCCAAACAAACAGTTTCAAAATGGATTGGACACTGCATCAGATTCTGCTATTCTTTTCATGGTAAAGGTGTGCCAGCCAATATTAGGCCACACTCCACCAGAGCTATAGCCACATCCACAGCTTTTCTAAGAGGAGTGGCTACAAAGGACATTCTAGAGGCTGCTACATGGAGCTCCGTGCATACATTTACCAAGCACTACAACCTGCCTTTATACTCCAGATCCCGAGCAGGCTTTGCTTCAGCAGTCCTGCAGGGCATTTTAGCTACACCATCCCTTTCTTAGTTCCAACCACCCCCAGCTTGGCTATGGTATTCAACCCATATGTTAAGACTGCAGTTGCATTCTTGAAGGACATAGTACAGTTTTGTTCCTACCATAAATGTAGATATCCGATAGATATGCAACTGCAGTCGGATTTTCCCTCCCTCCTACCCCTCTGCAACTTTCTTTATGGGTCCACTACCCCTATTCCTATTAGCTGGGGTATCTCCTATGGTGTATCTGTTTATTACTGTTGTGCATGTCTGGAATTGTTTATCCATTCACCAAATTTAGCCTTCCTAGGAGGGCACCTGGCATCTGGGGCAAGAAACACTGAAGAAGATGGCGTCGGCCGATGCCTTTATACTCAAGCCGTTCTGACGTCGGAGAGGAGGCGACACCAGCCGACGCCGGACCCAGACTTTGGAATCCGGCCGACCGAGGGCTGCCTGAGGCAGGACAGCCCATATGTTATGACTGCAGTTGCATATCTATCGGACATCTACATTTATGGTAGGTACAAAACTGTACTTTCTGGCCTTGGAAGATGTTCAGCGTGTTTCACTGTTGTAGTCATTACTCTTGGGTTATTCTGTTGGCCGGCTACCCGCAGTCGGCCTGAATTCCAAAGTCTAGGTCCGGCATCGGTTGCTGTCGCCTTCTCCCTGGTGTCAAGTGCGCCATGGGTATAAAAGATGCAGCCGACGCCATTTTCTTCAGTCTTTTGCCACACGGTGCCCAAATGCAAAAGCAGTTCGCAAGTGCCTGTCGGCAGACTCCTGAAATTTTCAAAAACGAATTTCAGATACAAAGTCGTCTTTAAAGCTAAGTACCCCATTGGGGAAACTTTTTTTTTGCTCCAGACCGATGTCAGAAAAAGTTAACAATTGTATTTCTTGTGGGAAGCAAATACCTCATAAGGATTTTCATTCTTACTGTATTCCCTGATCACAACTTTGGTAGTTGTTGGTTTTGTGCTAGATTTAAGCGTCTGTACGATTTTGCTTTTCATTACTTTGGCCGAAGATTCAATTATATAATGCCATCAGAACAACCGGCGACCGGAGTTTGTAAAAAGCGCAAGGAAAAAGACAAGCAAAGGTCCAAAACCGACGACGAGGCTTCCACTAAGCTAGTTGCTGGTTCTCAATGAGGCACTTTCGCAGCCCTTGACGCCTGCTACCTCAGAGCCACAGGCCGCTGACGACTCCCACGTGGAGCCAGCTAGGCCTCTAGAAACTCAAGGTATTGGACACGTGGAAACTATTCCTTCAGATGGGTCTGGAGCCGCTGAGCAGGCATCGGCATCTGAGGGTGTTTTCAGACCTACACAGTTGTATGTAAAGCCTACTTCAGCTTCCAAAGCAAAGTCTAAAACAGTTTTAAAGACAAAGAAACAAGTACAGCATTCTCCTGGACAGACTTCCATGCCTAAAAAACAGATGCTCAAAATGGCCGAAGACCTAATTACCTTGATCAGGGGTTCCCATCTCCCTCCTGACAAGAGGCCTAGGCAAGAGACAGACTATGAATCTTCAGATCAGGTTTCCATTTTCTCTGACTCCTCTTCTGCACAGGAGTACTGTCTTCCTCCCTATGAGGATTCTGATGCTGAAGAATCTATCCCTTCAGCCTCTCCTCCTGAGGATTATTCTTTTGGGGAAACCTTGCATATCATGGGAGCACTTCCACTGGGAGAGCCAAGATTATTCAGAATCTAAGAAAAGGCTTAGATATTTCCTTTTACTACCTCAGCACAGGCCTCTTGCTATTTCCCCCTGTGTTAGACATTGTAGATGATGTATTTTCAGTCAGGCCTTTCTCCTGACTCTCTACCTCCTGCCCATGTGAAACCAGACAGATACTACAGGGTTCCAGATTCACATGAATTTCTTTATAAAAACCCTGCTGCTGATCCAGAAACTATTTCTCAGGGTCCCAAAGGGGTCAAGGCTTCTACTGCAAAAAAAACATATCCCCTCTGACAAGGATTCAAGGGCACTAGACAGATGGGGGGGTTTACACTTCTGCTACTTTGGCTGTGAGGGCTTCAAATTGTCAATTTCATATGCTTAAATATCAGCAATATTTAATGCCACTGCTAAAACAAAAAATGTTGGCAAATTCTGATTATGCAGAAAATAAGGAAATGCAGGATTTATTGCATGCAACTGAACAAGTGGGAAAGCATACTTTGCAATGTGGTTTTGATTCTTTGGAGGCCTCTTGCAGGGCCACAATTACTGGTTCTGTCATTAGGAGGCATGCTTGGTTAAAGGAACAGAATCTGCCTGATCATGTTAAAGCAAAATTATTAGATGCTCCATTACAGCATGATACCTTATTTGGTGTTAAAGCAGAGGAGGTGTTGAAGAAAGTGGAGGACAAAGCGAAATCTATGCAAATAGTAAAGGATTTCTTACAGGTACAGCCACCAAGATTTAGCAGGAACTGGCCTACAAAGAATTGGTCCTTTCCAGTGTCAGACAGGCCACAAAGAGGCAGATACAGACGCCCAAGAGGTAGATCTCAACCCCAGGGCTCATACAGGCCTAAACAGTGGGGTCCTTCTACCTCCAAAAGTGGAGAAGACAAATCACAGCCATACAGGAACAATCCCAATGAATTGCCTCTGCCAGCACCAAGCACTTATCTTTTGGCAGCCCCCTTAGGGGGAAACTAGCACTTTTTTCTCAAAATTGCCACATGATCACCCAGGACAAATGGGTCTTGAATATAGTGTCCCAGGGCTACAGGTTCCACTTTCACACCCTGCCAAGGGCCAAAGGTATGCCAGACCTGCCACACAATCAATGGGCAGAGGCACAAAAACAAGTTTCGTCCCTCATGGACATGAGGTCCATTCAGCAAGTACCACAGCAAGAGCAGGGACAAGGATTTTACTCAATACTTTTCTTGGTACACAGGACAAAGCCTGGAGACCAGTACTGGACCTGTCCATTCTAAACACATTTCTGGACGTTCCAAAATGTTGACTCTGCAGCAGCTTCTGCTCATGCTGGACAAGAAGGCTTGGCTTGTAACTTTTGACCTAAAAGAGGCATACCTGCATGTCCCAATCAGACAGTCTTGCAGAAGATACCTCAGATTCATAGCTGGTTCATAGCTGGCTCAATGCACTACCAATTCTCTGCACTGCCCTTTGGCGTATCTACTGCGCTCAGGGTCTTCACAGAATGCCTGGCACCAGTAATTGCATTTTGCAGACAAAGAGGAATTCAAATATATCCTTACTTGGACGACTGCCTTATACAAGCAGAGAACAAGGACATTCTACTACAGCATCTGGCATTTGTAAAAAGATTATTAATTTGCCTAGGGTACACCAGTAAACAAAAATAAATCAAAATTAGTACCCTCTCAAAAGATAATATTCCTAGGTGCAAGCTTAAATACAACTATCCAGATGGCTTATCTCACGCCAGACAAACAGACAACTGACTAAATGTTGGCAACAAAGACCCAGTTATCTGCAAGAAAAATTCTGCAGACTTTGGGCTTCATGGCATCCTGCATTCTGCTAATTCCATATGCCAGACTGCATATGAGGAAACTTCAGTGGTACCTAAAAAGTGTTTGGACTACATTGCCACAGCCTGGAAACATTAATTACTCTCATTCCTTGCCTGCAACAGGAGTTTCGATGGTGGGCACAGGCTTGTCACCTCAACGAGGGACAGCCATTCACCCTGCTCACAGCCAGGCAGTCAATAACAGATTCATCAGATTATGCCTGGGGGGGGGGCACATGGCAGGAAAATGTATTCAGGGCACATGGCCCACAAGCCAAATGCATCTACATATCTATCAAAAAGAGATGCTAGCAGTTCAGAATGCCCTGACAGCTTTCAAGGATCTACTTCATCCAGGGCAACTTCTAATAAGGACGGACGATACTGCAGTCATGTGGTACATAAACAAGCAGGGAGACGCACATTCCTACCCCCTCTGCAGACAAGCCACGACTTTGTGGGACACAGCATTGACTTATCAAGTACACCTGCAAGCACAATTCCTTCCAGGAAAGAAAAATACTCTGGCAGACTAAGCAGAAACCTTACGGAACCCTACAAGTGGAAACTGGATCCACAAGTCTTCGGCATGATAACAAAGGGATGGGGATGCCCAGACCGATCTGTCTGCCTCCCCTCACAACTGCCAACTACAGAGATTCTGCACAAGGACTTATCACAAGCAAGCATGGAAATTGGATGCTCTGTCATTCAGCTGGAAAAGCCTAACAAGTATATGCCTTTCCTCCTCTGCCTCTCCTCCCCAAGGTACTCCTAAAGGTCAGACAAGAGAAGCCAAAAATGATTCTTATTGCCCCAGACTGGCCACGCCAGCACTGGTGCCCAATCCTAAAAAGCTTGTCTCAAGGCCCAGCCTGGACATTGCCTCTAATTTCTCACTTACTGACCCAGCGAAACAATCAGATCCTGCACAGCCAACTCAGGACCCTAAACCTGGCAGCGTGGCAGATAATGTAGCCATTCAAAACATACCTCTCTCTAAAGCAGTGATGGATATTACATTGGAGGCCAGGAGGCCCGGTACCAGAAAATCTTATGCAGAAAAATGGAAAAGATTCTGTGCTTGGAACCAGGCACAAGGAATTGACACGTTTGTACCAAATATTCCTCAGATTTTACAATACCTAACTGAGATGCTGGATAAAGGCCTATCCTTTTCATCACTTAAAATTTATGCCTCTGCCGTTTCAGCTCATTACAATACGGAACCACCTATTTTTTCTCATCCATTGCTAAGGCAGTTCCTCAGAGGGACCAAAAACATAAGACCTCCAAGGAGAGCCCCAATACCTACATGGGACCTCAATTATGTCTTGGAAAAGCTCACACTGCCACCTTTTGAGCCAGCCAATACAGCTGATATAAAGTTCTTATCTTGGAAAAGAGCTCTGCTCCTAGCAATAACCTCTGCAAGACGAGTCTCAGAGTTACAGGCACTCATGGCTGTGGAACCCTTCATTTCCCATCCAGACAGGGTTTCTCTAAGGACGAACTCAACATTTATGCCTAAGGTAGTGTCTAGTGTGGCCCTTAACCAAAACCATTCACTTGCCTACTTTTTATCCAAACCCACAGAATAAGGATGAGAGACTCCTGCATTCTTTGGACATACACAGACAACTACGCTTCTTCTTGGACAGAACTAAAGTTTTCAGAAAGACTGAGCAACTCTTAATGGCATATGCTGCAGGATCTCAAGGAAAGGCTATCTCAAAGCAGACTAAAAATGGATATGCCACTGCATTCGTTTCTGCTACTCACAACATGGCAAATCAGTGCTTAAGGGCATTAGGCCACATTCAACCAGTCCAGCAACCACTTCAGCAGCCTTTCTCAGAGGAGTACCAACCAAAGACATTTTAGAGGCTGCAACTTGGAGTTCAGTGCACACTTTTACCAAGCACTACCATTTACCTCTCTACTCTAAATCCAGAGCAGGCTTTGCCACTGCAGTTCTGCAGGGCCTTATAGCCTCTCCTAATCCTCTTTAGGCCCAGCCACCAAACCTCAGCTTTGGGATTCAACCCAAGAGTAATGACTGCAACAGTGATACACAATGAACATAGTACATTTGTGTACCTACCATAAATGTAGATGTTAGTGTATTCACTGTTGCAGTCCAGGTTACCCACCCACCATCCCCCTTTTCTTTGCTGGGACTTATCTATACTTCTCTGTCCTATACAACCTATGTGGTGTATTTGCTTGTAGATGAAGGAAATGTTTATTTTACTGCATGCACAATTTTTGCCATAATTTTTAGCCTTCCATTTTGGGGGCACCTGATATCTGGGGCAAGAAAAACTGAAGAAAATGACGTCGGCTGCATCTTTTATACCCCTGGCGCACTGACGTCAGGGAGGAGGCGACAGCAACCGACGCCAGACCTAGACTTTGGAATTCAGGCTGATTGCGGGTAGCCTGCCAGGATAACCCAAGAGTAATGACTGCAACAGTGAATAACACTCTAACATCTACATTTATGGTAGGTACACAACTGTACTTTTTCCTTCCTATTCTCCAGCCTGGCTCCCTTCAAGTATTCACAGACAACACCATAGTAATGTGGTATCTCAGTAAACAAAGAGGAACAAGCGCTTGCCTCCAATGCAGGATAACTGTACAAGTTTGGGACCTCACTTCCATGCACAACTTGACCCTGCAGGCCTTGTACATCCCCTCTCAGGATAACAAACAAGCAGATCATCCTCTCTACAGCACAAGTGGATGTTGAACAGGGAGACCTTTCTAGACATTGTCCACCGGTGGGGCACACCTCAAGTGGATCTGTTTGCCTCCCCCAGAACACACAGTTGAGCAAATTCTGCACCAAGGGTCATGCTCCACTTGCCTGGAGGGTGGATGCCTTCAGCATTCCATGGAAGGGACTGTTTCTATATGCTTTTCCACCCTTCCCACTAATCCAAAAGGTCCTACTGCATATCGGGAAGGGCAAACCAGAAATCTTGCTGGTGACTCCCTACTGGCCAAGGCAACACTGGATGTCCTATTCCCATGTTGCAGTATTCATACTGTGGGATTTCCAGTCCTAAGGCAACTCAGCATCAGCTCCTATACAAAAGCTTAAGCCTGGCTGCCGTAGGTGCGTGGGATGTCACACACAGCGCTGTAAACTGAATATAAATGTGACGTCGGCATGCACAGACCTCGGAACTTTTCAGCCGCAGATGATTACTTCGACCGCTTCGGTTCTACGTCCGAAGACATCTAAAGGTAAGTATCCCATTGGGGGTTTTGCCTTTTCATACTTTCTTAAGCTTTAGCTTGGTTGCTGTAGTTGTTTTTTTCTAGCCAATGTCTGAAAGAGTAAATGTAGTTACTGGTGCCCGATTCTGCACAGACTCCCACGACCGCTGTCTCTCTTGCTTAGGTAATCTATTTGCAGTCATTCGTACCCAAGACCTTATGCAGCCGTCTGTCCGCATTAAATCTATTTCTAGAAAACCAAAGGTTTAAACACTTTGCGCTTAGGATGTTTCCCGAGTTGGCTGCCCAAGCTGAACAACCTCGGAAGAAGGCCAAGGTTTGCAGGCCTTCTCGAGATGCCGCTCCGCCTTCATATGTCCCGCCAACTACCGTTTTAGGGGCAGAGGGACACCAGATTACTTCGGTTCCGATGGCTCTTCTAGAAGAGGCCATGTCAGTACCCACAGACAGCACGTCAGCAGAGTTGACTGAAACGTTGGTCATAACTGACGTCGAGAGGGAACCATCGCTGGACTAGCCAACCGAGACCTCTTCTACGCCAGCACAGACCTCTGTTTCCTTACCCACCCAAATGCACACTCCTTCTAAAAGGAAGCAGAAAACTAAATACTTGAGTCCGACGCCTCTGGCAGCCTCAGACTGGGAGTGCTTCACTTCCTCTTTGATGCAGGCCTTTATGGCTCTGAGACCTGCAGGCCCTACTCCTGTCAGCATCCCTGTACTAGGCCGGCTTCTGCCTCCTCCTTGCCTTTAGCATCTACTCAGCAAGGAGTTACCCAGGAAGACCCAGAACAGTCGTATTTCTCTTCTAAGGAATCGGTCCCCTATGTTTCACATATTGTCTCTCCCATAGACTATTGCTCTCCTGAAGAGGACTCGCTTGAAGGGGACTCCCCACCTGAGGACTTATCGTTTGGGGAGACTATCTCAAAAATGAGAGTATTTCAAGTGGGATACTACTTTAGTCTCTGAAACCCAGAAAAGATGCTTTGAGCTTCTACAGCTAGACTCCCCTTCACCTTCAGCCGTCCCTCCGGTACTCCCAGCTTTCTTGGATGCCTTCACATGGGTTTCCAAGAACCCAGACTCTCAACCCCCTGCCCCCAAGAGGCCAGATACGTTTTATAAAGTCCCCGATGACTACAAGTTCCCCATAAAACCACCTTTGGCCGACCTAGCTGTTATTGCAGTATCCCCAGACAAGACAGTCTAGGCAATTGCTTTCTGTAAAGACAGCAAAACTATGGACAGGATGGGGAAAAAGGTATACACCTCCTCTATCCTGGCTTTCAGGGCTATAAACCGCCAAACTCACATGGTGAAGTATGCCCTAGACTTAGTCTCTCAGGCCTCCAGCTTGTTGGCTACCACCCCAGACTGTCCATCCAAAGCTGACATTTCCTCCAAATTGCCACTAGCCACCCAGGTAGCCAGGCACACTATCTGCTGCAGCTATGATGCTGCAGAAGCAGTTGCCAGATCTGCTCCCACCTTGCGCAGATACTCCTGGCTCAGACTACAACCTCTGCCAGATGACATTAAAGCCAAGATCATGGCTGCTCCTCTGGATAACCTTCTGATGTTCATCGTGTTACACTGCTGCAGTCATTACACTTGGGTTATCCTGCCGTCAGGCGGTTCCCCAGTCGGCCTGAGTTCCAAAGTCTTGGTTCTGCGTCTGTTGCTGTCGCCTCCTCCCTGACGTCAGTGCGACAGAGGTATATAAGATGCAGCCGACGCCATTTTCTTCAGTCTTTCTTGCCGCGCGGTGCCCGAAGCAAAAGCAGTTCGCAAGTGCCGGTCGGCCGACTCCTGAGATTTTCATTCCAAATCCAGAACCGAAGTCTTCTACAAAGCTAAGTACCCCATTGGGAAAACTTTTTATTGTCTCAGACTGATGTCAGTAAAAGTTAATAACTGTATTTCTTGTGGGAAGCAAATACCTCATAAGGATTTCCATTCTTATTGTATCCCATGCCTGGGCCCAGACCACGACGTCACTGGTTGTCGGTTTTGTGCTAGGTTTAACAAATGCACTATTAAATGTCAGTTTGATTTTGCCCAACATTACTTTGGCAGAAAAGTTAATTACACCATGCCGTCGGAACTTCTGACGACCGCAATTCATAAAAAAACGCAGACACAGGCATCCGAGGCCCAAAACTGACTCTTCTGGGCCAGTCGCCGGTTCTCCGGTTTTCAGCGAAGCGCCTTCGCAACCCCTGACGACTGCTTCTGCAGAACCACAGGCAGTCACCGACTCCCTCGTGGAGATGGCTGTGCCATCGGACACACTAGTTTTACAGACTACCGAAACCGACCCTGCTGAGGAATCCGGAGTACATGAGACACCTGCAGCTTCAGAGGGTGTCTTCAGACCTACTCAACTAAGTATTAAACCCTCTTCTAAGTCTATGCCTCCTTTAAAAACAAAGAAACAAATGCAGTCTCCAGGACAGGCCTCCATGCCTAAAAAAACAAATGCTCAAAATGGCCGAAGACCTAATCACTCTGATCAGGGGGTCCCATCCCCCACCTGATAAAAGGCCTAGACAGGATGCAGACTATGACTCATCCGACCAGGTGTCCATTTCCTCAGGTTCATCCTCAGACCTAGGTTATTCTTTACCCCCTTATGAGGATTCTGATGCTGAGGAATCAATTCCATCAGCCCCTCCACCAGAGGACTACTCTTTTGGGGAAACTTTACACACCATGAGGGAGCATTTCCATTGGGAAGGCCCGGAGTACTCAGAATCCAAGAAAAGGCTCAGAGAATTCCTATTATTACCTCAACACAGACCCCTTGCTATTCTGCCAGTACTAGATATTGTGGATGATGTGTATACTGAATCCAGCTTAAATACTGATTCCCTTACCTCCAGCTCCAGTAAAACCAGACTGGTATTAGTGTCCCTGATTCACATACATTTGACCCAAAGGGGGTTAAGGCCCCAACAGCAAAGAATCCAGTTCCCTCTGACAGAGATTCCAGAGCATTGGACAGATGGGGAAAGAAAGTATATACGTCTGCACCTTTAGCAATGAGAGCCTTAAATTGCCAGTTTCACATGCTGAAATATCAGCAATTTCTGATGTCGCAGTTGAAACAAAAAATGCTTCCAGATTCAGATCCTCCTAATTTTAAGGAAATGCAGGATGTAATGCGATCCTATCTCGCCTACATTCATAACTGATGGGCTTGGAGCCGAGAATTGGCTCCGACTCGGCCAGTACACTAGCACAAAGTCTCTCATTGGCTGGGCCAACCCCTTATCCCAGGATGCACCACGTCCAAACCCCCAGATCTCGTTTGCCGCTCCTAGAGTAACAACGTGGTCTCGACTTGGCTGTGGCTAAGTACCTTTCTATTTTGGCCTTTTTTGGTCGTTTATTTTGCAGTTAGCTTAACATTTATACCCAAGCAGCTATTTTAATAGCTATCCTGTTGTCTAGAACCCTTGTGGTCGACTGCGTTTGCTTTTTGGATTGTTGTGGTGATTCCTTCTGTTTGGCGGGCTAGGCCCGTTTAAGTTAGATAGCCTTTGCCCTATTACTTGTCGGCGAGCGTTTAAGTTAGAGCTCTTCCCTCCCTTCCCTCCTTGTGTGTTGAGTGTGTAGTTAGAGTGTTAGGATGCCTGGCAAAGAAAAGGAACACAAGCCATCTGGCTTTAAAAAATGTACAAAATGCAGTTACAAGATGTCATTGACAGATGGCCACGCCATCTGTGTTTACTGTCTTGGGGCTAAACACTTGCAAGAATCTTGCAGTGTTTGCCATGCTTTCTCCTCTCGAGTCCTACAGGAGAGAAAAAATAAGCTTATCCTGAAGGATTTGATCAAGCCCGCCTTCGAGGAAGCTTTGTCATGTCCTTCATGGATGCATCTGCAGTCATAACAACTGGGTTGTCCTGTCGTCAGGCAGCCCTTCGGTCGGCCGGATTCCAAAGTCCGGGTCCGGCTTCGCTGATGTTGCACTTCACCCGACGTCATCTCTGTTGGTTCGGTATAAAGGCATCAGCCGACGCCATTTTCCTCAGTCTTTCTTGCCGCGTGGCGCCCGAAGCAGAAGCTGTTCGCAAGTGCCGGTCGGTCAGATCCAGAGATTACTACTTCCAAATACTACTTCGAAGACTTCTAAAAGCTAAGTACCCCGTTGGGACTCTTTCTTGCCTCAGCCGATGTCAGAAAAAGTCAATAACTGTTTAACTTGTGGGAAACAAATACCTCATAAAGATTTCCACTCTTACTGTTTGCCTTGTTTAGGCCCAGACCACGGCAGTAGCAGCCTGTTCAGCCTGTGCCTCATTCAACCGGCGAACGCTTAGGCCGGTCGGAGTTTGCTGAACAGTTTTTCGGCTCAGATTTTGCGTAAATTATGCCGTCGGATCCTCCGACTTCCCAGATTGTTAAAAACGAAAGAAAGACCGACACTTCGCGGTCCGGTTTCGGCGAAACCATGGTTAAGCAAACATGAGTGTCTCTGTTTCGCGAAACCGAAAACTGATCAAAGCACAGCTGAATCAATGACTACTACTGAGGCTCCTGCTACCTTACTTGAAACGGCCTCAGAAATCTTACCTCCAGTGGTTACTAGTGACTTATCAGACACCATCCCTTTGGATGTCTCTACCCCAGCACGTGGTGCCTGCTAGGCCTCCTGCAGCCATGTCTATTAAGGCCTTTGCCAGGGCTAACGCAGCCAAATCTACTACATCAAAATCTAAGAAAAAGAAGTCTTCGGCTCCGACCAGTCCGTCAGAGCCGCCTGAAAAGAGAGCTAAATCCTTGTCTTCATCCTCGGCTCCACTGGTTTTGGAGTCTCGGGCTGAGAGATCAGGTACTGTGTCCCTTTCCTCGGCTCCACTGGTCTCGGAGCCGCAGGATAGAGGGTCGAAATCTGGGTCTCCTTCCTCTGCTCCGGGGTCGGTTTCGTCGGCTCCGATTCTTTTGGAGCTGATTCGGAGCCTAGCCTTGTCTCGGAGCCGATAGAAAAAGTTTCTCGGCCCCCTTCTATTTCCTCCAGGTCCTCCAGGCTATCAGATTCGGATTTGGATAGGGTGGTCCAGAGGCTCCTCCAGTCACCTGTCTTATCTAAATTATTTTCGGCTCTGGAGCCAGCCCTTTCGATACCGTTTCTACCTCCTCCGACAACCTTGGTGTCGTCTGAGCCGGAGTTTGTAGAGTCGGGTGAAGTCCTTGAGTCTGTTCCAAGACCCACTGCTAGTCTGTCGGCACCGACTTCAGCTCCAACCCTTTCTATTTCTTCCACAGGTTTCGGTACTCTGGTGTCCTCAGCCGGGCCCAAAGGGGATTCGTCGGGGCTTTTGGTTTCGGCCCTGAGTCTCCCACTTGGCGCTTCGGCTAGGGGAACCCCGACTCCGGTCATGGTCTCGGAGACTGGCCTTTCTTCGGATTCTGGTGGGCCCGCCTTCGAGGCTATGAGGAGCGCGCTGGCCAAGTCTCTAGTGACTTCACCTGAATCTGCGACTCCTTGCCTAGACACGGCGACTAGAGCTTCTGGTGCCCCCTCTCTTCGGACAGCGGGGCTGCTAGGCCTGAGGATTCCTGCTTGTGTGGTCCCCTGTTTTCCGAGGGGCCTTCAGAGTCCATGCCTGAAGAGCCCCCCAGGAAAAAGTTGTGCAAGAGGAAGAGCGTAGACTCCCCAGATGAGTCTGTCACCTCGGACACCGACCTTGATGATGCGGAAGGGTCCCCTAAGTCGTCCTCAGATGTCTCATTCTCCGATATCCTGGAGATCTTGAGACAGAGGGGCGACTGGCCATCCAAAACCCCTTACGCGGAGGAGTCTGTCTTCCTCAAGGTCTTCGGAGCCCAACCCTCCGCCTCCTGGGTGTCTCCATTCTTCGATGAATTACTGGACCTTATTTGTCAAAGGGTGTGGGAACACCCTGATTCTGTGGAGCCAGTCCCTTCTCATCCCAACAAGTTTTTATCCGCATCCCCTGGCAAGGAGTTTCTAACCAAGGGAGTTCCGGTGGATGCTATGGTGGTGGCGTCTGCCACCCAGCAGGATGTGGCAGAGGCATCTACGTCTGTCCATCCTCCTAACAAGGACTCCAGGAGCATGGATAGGTATGGGAAGCGTACCCTGACTTCAGCGACCTTTACCCTGTGGTCACTGAATTTTTTGTGTCACTGTACGAGGCTCCAAAGGGATCTCATAAAGGAGTTGGGAGATACCCTGTGGGGTAACGTGCCTGAGGCATTAACGCCCAGCTGTCTACCCTTTGGTCGATTGTTAACTCATCCATGAGGCTCATTTCGTATGCAGCTGAAGGGGCGGGTAGGGCAGCGAGTTCGGGCGTTGCCCTTAGGAGGCAAGCCTGTATGCGCTTGTGTCACTTTGCTGAGGCGTTCGAGTCTTCCTTCACAGACGCTCCATTCCATGGGTCCTCTCTCTTTGGACCCAAGGTGAAAGATGCACTCACTAGATGTGAGCAGGAGGGTAAGACTTTGTCTGCCATTGGGGCCCGTTTTTCGCTTCCCTCTAGACCTTATCCCAAGTCTCAGAGGGGAGGAAAGATGTGGTTCAAAGTCTCAAAAGTCTTTCCCTGCCAATCAGAGTGACCCCCCCCCCCTCCAGAGGCGGGGGGGAGGGGATTATTCTGGAAGACGTCGTTCTAGAGGCGGCGGAGGCCCCCACAGCACAGGAGACTGTGAATCCTTTCGTGGTTCCTCCTTCCAGCGTCCCTGAGGGACTGCCCGACTGTGTGTGTCTGGAGCCAGTCGGGGGTCGATTCTTGGAGCATCGAAGGGCCTGGGGTTCCATCACTCAGGATCAGTGGGTGCTTCGTATCATCGCCGGAGGCTGCACCATCCCCTTTATCCGTCCCCCTCCACCGTCAAGGAAAATCCCGGACGTGCCACCCAGTCAACGGGATCAAGCAGCTATAGAGGTCGCAAAGCTGCGTGGAAAGGGAGTCATCCAGCCAGTCCCCGCAGACCAGACCGGATGAGGAACTTACTCAAGGTTATTTTTGGTGCCAAAAGGAACAGGGGACTTGAGACCCATTCTGGATCTCAGCCACCTAAATGGCTTCGTAAAGAAGTCCAAGTTCCGGATGGTCACGTTGCAATCCATTTTCCCATTGCTGGAAAAAGAGTATGGATGTGCTCCATCGATCTCAAGGACGCCTATTGTCACATCAAGATAAACAGAGCGTCCAGGATCCATTTACGCTTCCGCCTGGGAGCCAGTCACTTCCAGTTCCGGGCCCTGCCCTTTAGTCTCATCACAGCCCCCAGGGTGTTTACCAAATGCCTGGCAGTGGTGACGGCTCACCTGAGACGTCTGGGATTCCAGGTGTTTCTGTACCTAGACGACTGGTTCCTCACCGCCCCCACCAAGCATCTTCTTACTCTAGCCGTGAGGGCTACCATCGAGTTGGGACATTTATTAGGAATTACATTCAACTGGGAAAAGTCTGTATTGCTGCCATCACAGCGTGTTGCCTTTATAGGCGCAGAGCTAGACTCTGTAGAGATGCGAGTATTCCTTCCAACAGAGAGGATAAAGATATTACAGGACCAAGTCCTAGCCTTATTGCCCCGACAGAGAGCCCCAGTCAGGATGGTTCTTTTGCTTTTGGGGTCGATGGCGGCCTCCATTCTTCTGTTCCCTCTGGCAAGATTACACATGCAAATTCTTCAATGGCTGCTGTCGACCCAGTGGTCATAACAAGAACTGCCATTGTCCCACCCGATTCTCATCACAGAAACGTGCCGGCGAGATCTTCGTTAGTGGCTCCTCTCCTCTAACCTGAACCAGTGGAGATCCTTCTGCCCCCCGTCCTCCATTGCCACAGTGACCACGGACACCTCCCAGATAGGGTGGGGGGCATTATGTGGGCAGGACGGTTCAAGGCACGTGGCAAGATCACAAAAATCCACTTTTGCATATCAATGTTCTGGAAATGAAGGCAGTGCTTCTAGTGTTGCAGGCACTTCACAGCTCTCTTCCCAAGGGTACCATCGCAATCTTCTCAGGCAATATGGCGGTGATATGGTACCTGAACAAGCAGGGAGGAACCAGGTCTTATCCCCTTTGCAGGGAAGCCATGAGAATGTGGAATTGGGCGATCGCTTCCCAGAGATTTCTAGTGGCAACGCACATTCCGGGGAAGTCCATTGTGATAGCAGACAGGCTGAGCAGAGTTATTCTGATGCCTCACGAGTGGTCCCTGAACGACCAAGTAGTGGCTTGGATCTTTTCCAAGTGGGGGTTTCCCTGCTGCGACCTTTTCGCCAGCACCTGGAATGTGAAGTGCAGCAATTTCTTATCCCCCCAGGGGGAGTCACCCAGGGACGCTGTAGTCCACATTTGGCCCTCCGGTCTGCTCTACGCCTTCCCTCCGGTCCCTCTATTGCCAAAGGTGATTCAGAAGGCGATCTACTTGGGAAGCAGCATGATTTTGATCACACCACACTGGCCCTGCCAAGTTTGGTTTCCCTTCCTTCGAAGTATGCAGTGGAGGGTCCCTGGATTCTGGACCCAGTTCCAGACCTTCTGACTCTTCAGTCGGGGCAGGCCCATCCATCACTGCGAACTCTCAAGATAGCGGCTTGGCTGCTCCACTTCCGACCTTAGTCAGACAGCATATCCTTTCGCCTGAGGTGGTCCGGATTCTGTCTTCTTCCCACAGAGCTTCCACTAAGGAGATATATTCTAATAAATGGAAAAAGTTTGCCATTTGGGCCCAGCGGCACAACCTTGACCCTCTGACAGCCCCGGTGCCAGCAGTGTTACATTTTTTGGCAACTCTCTTTAGACTGGGTTCCGCTGTCTCCACGCTTAAAGTCCAATTGTCAGCGATCTCTAATTATCATGTTGCCTTTGAGCCTTCACTCATGAGTCATAAGTTGTGTAAGGCCTTCCTTAAGGGAGCTTGGTTGTTTCGCCCCCCGGTGTCGCAACCGGTTTTACCATGGGATTTGAATGTGGTTCTGGGAGCTTTGACGTCTCATCCCTTCGAGCCGGCGGCCACTTGTGAGCAAAAATTCTTATCTTGGAAGACTGCCTTCTTGGTAGCTATTACTTCAGCCAGAAGGGTTTCGGAGCTTCAAGCCCTTTCTGTCAAGCCTCCTTATCTGAGCTTTCATAAAGATAGTGCGTCTCTTAAGATTAAATCTGTAATTTCTTCCTAAGGTTTCTTCTGCTCTTTGTCTGCAACAATCTATAGAGCTACCAGTTTTCTTTCCGAATTTTTCCAACACGGCAGAATACAGACTTCATCAGTTAGATGTGCATAGACAACTGAGGTTTTAAGATAGGACACAGCAGCAGAGGAAATCAGATCAGTTGTTTGTGGCCTTTGCGGATAACAGGATTGGCAAAGCAGTAACTGAGACCACTATCGCTAGGTGGATTAGAGATTGTGTTTCATTTATTTATGCATCAGTGGGAAGGGACCTTCCATTTCCAGTTAAGAGCGCATTCTACTAGGGCTATGGCAACTTCAGTGGCCTTCCACGCCAGACTGTCTGGATGAGATATGTGCAGCGGCCACTTTGGCTTCTCCACATACATTTATTTCTCATTACAAACTGGACGTGGCGTCTAGGGTTCCGGTGTCCTTTGGTTCCACAGTGCTCAGGAGTATTTTCCAGTGTGCCTCCCAGGATCTAGGTGCTAGGGACGCTGTCCCATCAGTTATGAATGTAGGCGAGATAGGATCGCATTACATCTTTTAGTTATGTACTTACCATAACGATAGATGTATGTGATCCATCTCGCCTACATTCTTACGTACCCGCCCTTCTTCCCCCTACCTGTTGGATCTGGAGGAAACACTGTTGGGTAGTTTCCCGGAAGGTATTATTTTTTCTCTCCGATGTCCTTCAAGGATGCATCTGCAGTCCTTACAAATGGGTTGTCCTGTCGTCAGGCAGCCCTTCGGTCGGCCGGATTCCAAAGTCTGGGTCTGGCTTCGGCTGGTGTCGCACTTCACCCGACGTCATAGCTGCAGTTCTTCGGGTATAAAGGCATCAGCCGGCGCCATTTTCCTCAGTCTTTCTTGCCGTGGTGCCCAAGCAGAAGCTGTTCGCAAGTGCCGGTCGGTCAGATCCAGAGATTACTACTACCGAATACTACTCAAGACTTCTAAAAGCTAAGTACCCCGTTGGGGACTCTTTCTTGCCTCAGCCGATGTCAGAAAAAGTGAATAACTGTTTAACTTGTGGGAAACAAATACCTCATAAAGATTTCCACTCTTACTGCTTACCTTGTTTAGGCCCAGACCACGACGTAGCAGCTTGTCTAGCCTGTGCTTCTTTTAACCGACGGACGCTTAGACGTCGGTCGGAGTTTGCTGAGCAGTTTTTCGGCTCTGATTTTGCCTATATTATGCCATCGGATCCTCAGACTACCCAAATTACCAAAAAACGCAAAGAAAAGGACCGACACTCGCGGTCCGCGGTTTCGGCCGAAACCGCGGTTAAGCAAACCGCGAGTGTCTCGGTTTCAGCCGAAACTGAGCAAGCGGTTCTTTCTTCAGCCGAAACCATGCCTTCTACCGAGGCCTCTTCTAACCTGGTAGAATCGGCTTCTGAAATCCAACCTGCTGTTGTGGTTTCTCAGGAGTTATCGGACACTATTCCCTTGGATATATCAACTCCTGCACGTGGAGCTGCTAGGCCTCCTGCAGCCATGTCCATTAAGGCTTTTGCCAGGGCTAAAGCAGCTAAAGCTACTAAGACTGTGCCTGTTAAGCCCCCCCTCTCACAGGCCCAGCTCCAGTTCCCAAATGCTTTCTTTGGCAGAGGATCTCATTTCTTTAATAAGGGGATCCCAAACTCATCCAGACAGGGCCTCTCATCCACCTCCAGAGAAGAGACCTAGAGCAGAGCCCCCTGAGCCAGTGTCCACGGATGATTCCTCTGATGATTCAGACTATACAGACCCTCCAGAGGCTACTTATTCTCCTTACGAAGACTCTGATGCTGAAGAGTCGATTCCTTCTGCCTCTCCACCTGAGGAATTTTCCTTTGGGGAAACCTTACATGCCATGAGGGAACAATTTCAGTGGCAGGGCCAAGATTTCTCAGACTCCAGGAAAAGGCTTAGGACCTTTTTGCATTTACCACAACATAGGCCTTTAGCTATACCTCCAGTACTTTCTGTTGTAGATGATGCATTTAATGATGCTTGTACTGCTCCTGATTCTTTACCTCCAGCCCCTGCTAAGCCCGATAGGTTCTACAGGGTCCCGGACACACATCACCATTTATACAAGGCTCCTTTTGCAGATCCCGAGACTATCTCCCAGGGGCCTAAGGCAGTAGCATCTACCTCTGCTAAAAATCCCCTCCCCTCTGAAAGGGAATCCAGGTCCTTAGAGAGATGGGGTAAAAAAGTATACACCTCTGCTACTCTGTCAGCTAGGGCCTTGAACTGTCAATTTCATATGATCCAATGTCAGGAGTTTATGCTTGATCAGTTAACTAAGAAACTGTCCTCAGATGAATCTTTAGATAAGAAATATGTTCTAGAAATGGTGCATAACATTCAGCAAGTTAGTAACCATTCTTTAAAATGCGGCTATGATGCACTGGAGGCTTCCTTTAGATCAGCCATGACTGGCACAGTTATCAGAAGGCATGCATGGTTGAAAGAACAGGCCTTGCCGGACCATGTCAAATCAAAACTATTAGATGCTCCCATGGACAAGGTCAATTTATTTGGTTCTCCTGCTCAGCAGGTACTGAAGAAAATGGAAGAGAAGGCAAAATCTGTACAAACAGTGAAAGACTTCTTACAGGTCCAACCTCCAAGGTTTAGCAGGAACTGGCCCTCCAAGAATTGGTCCTTTCCAGACTCCTCTAAAGCACAGAGAGGCAGGAATAGGCGTTCAAGAGGCAGAAATCAATCCAGGGGTGCCTACAGGGGACACCAGTGGCAGGGCAACAACCAGCGAGGCACAGACACAGCCACTACCACTGCAACAGGACAATCACAGTGACTTGGCTCTGGCACCGCCTACCAGGGAACAAATAGCAGCACCCTTAGGCGGAAAGCTAGCCTTATTTTCAAAGAACTGGCATTACATCACAAAGGACAAGTGGATTTTGCAAACTATAGACCAAGGTTACAGGTTTCATTTCCATACTCTACCAGGAAAAAGAGGAATGCCAAACCTACCACCAAATCAAAAGATAGAAGCTCTAAAACAAATAGCTCAATTAGTAAGAATGAGAGCTGTGGAAAAGGTACCATCTATGGAACAAGGAAAGGATTTTACTCCAGACCCGTCCTGGTACCAAGAAAAGAGATAAAATGGAGGCCTATTCTCGACCTGTCCGCTTTAAACACATTCCTCATAGTTCCAAAATTCAAAATGCTGACTCTACAGCAGCTTCTTCCCATGCTGGGCAAGGAGTCTTGGCTGGTAACTCTAGATCTCAAGGAGGCATACCTGCACGTCCCCATACGACCAAATTGCAGAAGATACCTCAGATTTCTTGCAGGATCAGAGCATTATCAATTCTCAGCATTGCCCTTTGGCTTATCTACTGCGCCCAGAGTGTTCACGAAATGCCTGGCATCAGTTATCGCTCATTGCAGACTTCAGGGAATCCAAATTTATCCCTACCTGGACGACTGCCTGATACAAGCGGACAACAAAAACAAGCTAACAGAAGACTTACAAAGAGTCATTTACTTGCTGCAAGCCCTGGGATATACAGTCAATATAAAAAAGTCAAGGCTGATACCATCCCAAAGAATAACCTTTTTAGGTGCAGAGCTGGACACATCAAAGCAGATGGCATTCCTAACTGTAGAAAACAAGAACAACTTCCTCTCTACTTCTTGGCATTAACAAAGCAGAACCATCTAACAGCAAGAAAAGTACTGCAAGCCCTGGGCTTCATGGCATCCTGCATAATTCTGGTCCCTCATGCCAGACTGCACATGAGAAAGCTACAGTGGTACCTGAAGAATTTATGGTCTCAACACAAACACAGCCTAGAAACCAAAATTCCACTAATACCATGCCTGAAGCAAGAGTTCCTATGGTGGGCTCAGGCCTGTCAATCGAACACAGGTTTGCCCTTCTACAGCATTCAACAAAGCCAAACCATCACAACGGACGCCTCAGATCTCGGCTGGGGGGCCCACATGCTGGACAAGTGCATACAAGGCTTATGGACTCAAGATCAGCTGCACCTGCACATAAATCTAAAGGAAATGCTGGCAGTAAAGTTGGCAATCCAGACATTCAGACCATTCCTCCAAGAAGGACAGTTGATAAGGACAGACAACACCACAGTTATGTGGTACATCAACAAGCAGGGAGGCACACATTCATACCCTCTATGCCGGATGGCACTGGACCTATGGAATGTGGCTCTGAGCTACAACATTCAGTTGCAAGCAATTTTTGTACCGGAAAAGAAAACATTCTAGCGGACATATTAAGCAGAACTACCACGGATGCCACGAATGGATGCTGCACGGACATCTTCAAAGCCATCACAAGAAAATGGGGACTACCACAAATAGACTTATTTGCATCCCCACTCAATCACCAGCTAAAGAAATTCTGCACAAGGACGTACCACCCACTTGCTTGGAAGGTGGACTCCCTATCTTTCAGTTGGAAAAACCTGACAGCGTATGCATTCCCACCACTTCCTTTGATGCACAAGGTGCTATTGAAGATCAAAGAAGAACGTCCAAGGATCATTCTGATAGCTCCAGACTGGCCAAGACAACATTGGTACCCATTACTGAGGAGCATGTCTCGGGAACAAATGTGGACACTACCCATGATCCCATTGCTGTTAACACAGAACAGCTACAACATCCTGCATCCAAACCTGAAAACTCTGCAGCTGACTGCCTGGAACATTACATAAGAGCAACTAACCCAAATTTATCCCAAAGGGTTAAAGACATTATCCTTGAGGCTCGCAGACCCTCAACAAGAAAGAATTATGCAGCAAAATGGAAAAGATATCTCATTTGGAGTACTGCAAAGGGAAAAGATGTGTCACTGGTAAACATAGCCAACATCCTGGAGTACTTGGCAGAGCTCTTCCATACAGGCCTGTCCTATTCCTCCATCAAGATACACGCATCAGCTATTTCGGCAGAATACAGCTTGGATCCCCCTGTCTTCTCACATCCTCTGCTCAGGCAGTTTCTGAGAGGAATTAAAAATGTAAAACCTCCTAGGAAGCCACCATTGCCAGCATGGGACTTGAACTTTGTGCTAGAAAAATTGACACTTCCTCCTTTCGAACCAGCAGCAACAGCAGAATTACAATACTTATCCTGGAAGACTGCTTTCCTGCTGGCAATCACCTCAGCAAGAAGGGTTTCGGAACTACAGGCATTAATGGCAGTGCAACCCTTCCTGATTTTCCATCAAGACAGTGTGTCCATGAGAACAAATCCTACATTTATGCCTAAGGTGGTATCCAGAGTGTCTTTAAACCAGGCTATCCACCTACCTACATTCTTCCCCAACCCACTGAACAGGGGAGAAAAGCTGTTGCATACCTTGGATGTACATAGACAATTACGCTACTACCTGGACAGGACCAAGTCCAATAGAAAAACTGACCAGCTTCTGGTAGCATATGCAACAGGAAGGGAAGGAAAAGCAATTTCAAAACAGACAATCTCCAAGTGGATAGGAAATTGCATTAGATTTTGTTACTCCTTCCATGGGAAGAAAACTCCAGAGAACATCAGACCTCACTCCACAAGGGCTACAGCCACTACTACAGCTTTCTTACGAGGGGTGGCTACCAAGGACATTATAGAGGCTACTACTTGGACCTCCGTGCATACATTTGCCAAGCATTATAATTTACCTTTATACTCTAGATCCCGAGCAGGTTTTGCCACTGCTGTTTTGCAAGGGATCCTAACTACACCATAATCTCTCTTTTTCCTCCTCCCCTAGTTTGGCTATGGTATTCTACCCATTTGTAAGGACTGCAGATGCATCCTTGAAGGACATAGTACAGTTTTGTACCTACCATAAATGTAGATGTCCGATAGGAATGCATCTGCAGTCAGGATTACCCCGCCTTCCCTCTGTGGTACTCCTAGGGTATTTGCCATCTTTCAGCTAGCTTGGGGGGGATCTATTATGGTGTATTTGTTTGTATATATGTACATACATGCTTATTTTATGTGTTTGCTCTCTGCTATTTGGAAACATTGGCATTTATCCAAATTTAGCCATCCAAGAGGGCACCTGGCATCTGGGGCAAGAAACACTGAGGAAAATGGCGTCGGCTGATGCCTTTATACCCGAAGAACTGCAGCTATGACGTCGGGTGAAGTGCGACACCAGCCAAAGCCAGACCCAGACTTTGGAATCCGGCCGACCGAAGGGCTGCCTGATGACAGGACAACCCATTTGTAAGGACTGCAGATGCATTCCTATCGGACATCTACATTTATGGTAGGTACAAAACTGTACTTTCCATGTGTCTCCTTGTGGGATTGGTGCATGTAGATGAGTTGTTGTGGGGCAAACAAGATCTAGGTGTTTGGGCGTGGTGCATCCTGGTATAAGGGGTTGGCCCAGCCAATGAGAGACTTCCTGCTAGTGTATCGGCCGAGTCGGAGCCCATCTCAGCTCCGAGCCCATCAGTTATGAATGTAGGCGCGATGGATCACATACATCTATCGTAATGGTAAGTACATAACTAAAAGTTTTATTTCATGCTGCCAAACAAGTGGGAAACATACTTTGCAATGTGGGTTTGATTCTTTATAGGCCTCCTGTAGAGCAGCAGTTACAGGCTCTGTCATTAGAAGGCATGCATGGTTAAAAGAACATACCTTACCAGATCATGTTAAAGCTAAACTACTGGATGCACCTTTGCAGCATGATGTCTTATTTGGAGTTAAGGCAGGTATTAAAGAAAATGGAGGATAAGGCAAAATCTGTGCAAACGGTGAAGGATTTCTTGTAGGTACAGCCTCTTCGATTTAGTAGAAACTGGCCAACAAATAATTGGTCCTTTCCAGTTACTGACAGACCTCAAAGGGGCAGATACAGACGTCCAAGAGGTAGAGGTCAGCCACAAGTTCCTTACAGGCCTCGACAGTGGGGTGCATCAGGCCAGAAAGAAGGGGAAGACAGGCACCAACCTTATGAAAAACAGTCCCAATGACTTCTCACTACAGCTGCCAAGCAACTCTCTCTTGGCAGCCCCCTTGGGAAGAAAACTGACTCTTTTCTATCACAATTGGCATATGATCACCAAAGTCAAATGGGTCCTCATTATTGTATCTCTAGGTTACAGGTTCCACTTTCACACTCTGCCAAGGCTAAAAGGAATGCCAAATCTGCCACAAAATCAGTGGGCAGAGGCTCAAAAACAAATTACAGCACTCATGGTCATGGGAGCTATTCAGAAGGTACCTCCACAGGAACAAGGACAAGGATTTTACTCAAAACTTTCTGGTTCCCAGAAAAGACAAAGCCTGGAGGCCCATTCTGGATCTTTCCTCTCTAAACACTTACCTGGATGTTCTGAAATTCAAAATGTTGACATTACAGCAGCTTCTTCCCATGCTGGGCAAGCAAGCTGGGCTTGACCTTGGACCTCAAGGAGGCATACCTGCATGTCCCTATCAGACAAAAACTGCAGAAGATACCTCAGATTCATAGCTGGTCCAATGCACTATCAATTCTCTGCACTGTCCTTTGGCTTATCTACTGCACCCAGGGTCTTCACAAAGTGCCTGGTACCAGTAATTGCATTTTGCAGACAGAGAGGAATCCAAATTTATCCGTACCTGGACGACTGCCCGATTCAAGCAGAGAGCAAAGACATTCTCCTAAGGCATGTGGCGTTTGTAAAAAAAAGTTAAGTTGCCTGGGGTACACAGTAAACGAAAATAAATCAAAACTAGTGCCCTCACAAGAGATAATATTCCTGGGTGCCAGCTTGAACACAACGGCCCAGATGGCTTATCTCACGCCAGACAAGCAAGGACATCTGACTCAATACTTTCAGTTGATGGCAACAAAGACCCAGCTCCCTGCAAGAAAAATTCTGCAGGCCTTGGGCTACATGGCATCTTGCATACTACTAATTCCATATGCCAGACTGCATATGAGGAAACTACACTGGTACCTAAAGAGTGTATGGTCTCAACACTGTCAAAGTTTGGAAACAGTTATACCACTAATACCTTGCTTGCAGAAGGAGTTTCGATGGTGGGCTCAGGCTTGTCACCACAACAAGGGTCAGCCTTTTACTCAACCCACGGCCAGGCATACACTGACAACAGATGCATCGGATTATGCCTGGGGAGCACACATGGCAGGAAAATGTATTCAGGGCAAGTGGCCCATAGAACAAAGGCATCTACACATCAACCAAAAAGAAATGCTAGCTGTGCAAAATGCCCTTATAGCTTTCAAGGACCTGCTGCATCCAGGGCAACTACTACTAAAAACAGACAACACCACAGTTATGTGGTACATAAGCAAGGGGGCACCCATTCCTACCCCCTCTGCAGACAAGCCATGACCTTGTGGAACACAGCTGTAAACTATCAAGTTCATCTACAAGCACAATTCCTGCCAGGAGAGAAAAACACACTGGCAGACAACTTAAGCAGAAATATCATGGATCCCACGAATGGGAATTGAATCCACAAACATTCAGAATGATAACAAAAATGGGGGAGTCCGGAAATAGATCTGTTTGCATCCCACAAGGAATTGTCAGCTACAGAAATTCTGCACAAGGAGTTACCATCCACAAGCATGGAAAGTGGATGCCCTCTCATTCAGTTGGAAAAATCTACTAGTATACGCTTTCCCACCATTGCCTCCTCTTCCAAAAGTACTCATAAAAGCCAGGCAAGAGAAGCCAAAGATGATCCTGATTGCACCAGAATGGCCACGCCAGCACTGGTACCCAATCTTAAAAAACTTAGCACAAGGACCACCCTGGATTTTGCCTCAAATACCACATCTGCTGTCTCAGAACAACAAACAGATAGATACTCCACAGCCAGCTAAAGACCTTAAACCTAGCTGCATGGAAGATACCTTAGCCAAACAAGCAATGCCTCTCTCCAAAGTTGTTATGGATGTCATCCTGTAGGCCAGAAGGCCTAGTACCATAAAAGCCTGTTTGGATAAATGGAAGAGATTCTGTGCCTGGAACCAGGCTCACAGCCTGGGCCCTCTTGTGCCAAACATTCCTCAGATACTACAATATTTGACTGAGATGCTGGACAAAGGCCTTTCCTTTTTATCCATAAAGATCCATGCCTCTGCCATCTCTGCTCATTACAACACGGAGCCACCAATTTTCTCTCATCCCTTGCTAAAACAGTACCTCAGAGGGGAAAAAAACATAAGACCGCCCTGTAGAGCACCTACTCCAACTTGGGACCTCAACTTTGTTTTGGAAAAATTAACCTTGCCTCCTTTTGAGCCAGCTAGCACAGCAGAATTAAAATATATCTCTTGGAAAACTGCTCTGCTCCTAGCACTAACATCAGCAGGAAGAGTTTCAGAATTACAGGCACTAATGGCAGTGGAACCTTTATATCTGAAGTAGGAGATTCATTTGTCTGCAACCTGTGGGTTCTTGATCCGATATCTGATCCGAACCGGCATGGTTTTCTAGCTATGGATCCGAGCTCTCAGCTCCTCCCCTCACCCATGCCCTGCTCTCCCTCCATGACCTCAGATCTAGTTTGCCGCGCTGGTGACCAGATTGGATTTCAGAGCTCTTCAGCTAAGTGTTTGTTATTCTCTTTAAAAGTGTTAAATTTAAAATTTTTAGTTAGTTTTGTGTGAAAGTGTTAGGTTCCCCATCCTTAAAGCTTAAAGTTGAAAGTTTTTAATAACTTTTTATAACTTTTATTTATCCCTCCCCTCGCTGGTGCGTAGTGTGTGTTTGGGCCTGTGTTTGTCTTTGGCTAGTTAGCACTTATTATTTTTAAAAAAAAAAAAAAAAAAGTAGAAGTATCCTTAGGATGTCTGAAGCCCCTAAGGCTTTCTTTTAAAGTGTTACGAGTGTGGCCATAAGCTTTCTCCTGCTGATGGCCACACTCTGTGCGTTCGATGCCTTGGGGTTGAACACCTCACTTCTGGATGTTCCATTTGTGCAGGGTTCAACCCCAGGGCATTGAAGGAGCGGAGGTCGAAGCTGGTCCTGGCGGGACTTTTGCCCCGGACACGGCCCGCTACCGCTCCTTCAGGGTACCGTGTCTTGGTTCCTCCTCTCCGCTCCCCTCCTCCACCTGGGACTCAACCTCCCTCTAGTGGTTTGGAGGAGAGGGAAGCAAGAAAAAAGGACCGGAGGGAGAAGTACCATAAGCGGCGGGCCGAGACCTCTGTTTCGGCCCCGCCTGCCAAGCGGCTTCTCCTCCGGCCTCCTTGTCTGCTGGTTCTCCCCTCCTCTGCTCCGGTCTCCAGTGTGCTTCTCACCGGGACCTGAGGAGGAGGAGACCCGATCTCCGTCGAGGAGGCACTCAAGGCCTACCTCGGTAGCCTCGTCGAGATCCACATACAGTTTATCTGACGCTGATCTGGACCGGATGATGAGAAGGTTCATCCAGGCCCAGATGCAGATGGGAGTGCTCCTGCCTCCCCCCCCCCTCTGGGGGGGAGCTCGACCCCTTTTTTCAAACCTATAGCTCCTTCTCCAACCCGCTACCCGGGTTCAGAGCGATTGGAGCCGAGCAGCCGAGCCGGGGATGGGTCGGCGCCGATAGTACTAGGTACTTCGGATCCGACCCTGCCCTCGAGTGCTTTGGATCCGACCTCTCGGAGCCTGGATCCGAGCTTCGGATCCGGGGGGATTAGTGTTCCTTCGGCGCCGTCGGTGTCGGAGCGCACTGCCCCCTCTGATCCGAATGCCTTGGCGCCGGCTCCGATCCACTCTTCGGATCCGAGGGGGAGCCGATTGTCGGATCCTTTGGTCGAGGTTGGCTCCCCCTCGGCTTTTGATGTGGAGAGGGCCCTGTTGAGGGTTTCCGGACCCCCGGCACTTGCTTCGGCTCCGTCCCGTGCTCCATCTGCACTGGGTCAGGCTTCCACCATCCGGCCACTGGGACAGCCCGCTCCATTGCCCCAAGCTGTTCCATTGGAACAGGACACCGCTTGTGAGGGTTCCTCGGACAGTCCCCCTGAGGATGCACCTCGCAAGCATACGTGTAAAAGGAGGCACATAGACTCCCCCGAGTCTCTCACAGAAGACACGGATTTGGAGGAAGGGGAAGGCTCCCTAAGATCACCCCCCGAGGATGTCTCCTTTGGAGACATCATGGAAATGCTTCGCATAAGGGGGGGGGGGGTCTGCCCCCAATTCTTCCTCGGACGAGTCCGTGTTCTTGGAGGCATTTGAAGCGGGCCCGTCTACCTCTTGAGTGTCCCTCCTGCCGACCCCCTGGTGGACCTAATTACCACCAGGGCGTGGAAGGAACCGGACACCGTGGAGCCAATCCCCAAAAGGCCAGACCGCATCCTTAGTCCCCCGGCAGACCGTGCCCACTGGAGCAAGGGGCCTCCGGTAGATGCCATGTTGACGGCTGCAGCCACCAAGAGGGAACTTGCCCAGGAGAGTCCCTCAGTCCATCCTCCGAGCAAGGAGTCTCGGATGATGGACCGCTTGGGGAAGCGAATGTTTAGTTCAGCGACCTTTTCAGTGAGGGCGCTAAACTACTTGGCACATGTGATCAGGATGCAGCGCGATCTTATCAAGGAATACGCTGCATCCCCTCCAGAGTCCATGTCGGAGGAGGACAAACTGTTGCACTCCACCCGTATGGCCACTCTCAAGTCCGTGACTAATACCTCTATGCGGTTACTGTCCCATGCTACGGAGGGAGCCGCTAGAGCTGCAGGGGTAGGCCTAGTTACTAGACGTCAGGCCTGGCTCCGACACTGCGATTTCACGGAGCCCTTCAAGGCGTCATTCGCGAACGCTCCCTTCGATGGTTCTGCTTTTTTTGGCAAAACTGTTTGCGATACTTTGACCCAGAGCGAGAAGGACGGGAAGACGCTGTCTGCCGTCGGAATCCGCTTCTCTGTGCCCCAGAGGTCCTATTCTAGGAACCAAAAGGGCCAAAAGAAGATGTGGTTCCGGAAGTCGCAGCAGTCCCAACCCGCTCCGGACAACCAGTCCTTCCGTGGCAGAGGAGGACAGGGAGGACGCCGCCCCAGGGGCAGAGGGGCTCCCAGGAACTTCGGGTCCAGAGAACCTTTCTCTGAACGGCCCGCGCAGCAGCCCTGAAGGGTTGCCCGGCTGCTCCACTCTGGAGGCAGTCTGGGGACGTTTCTCGGAGCACCTAGCGGCATGGGAGTCCATACCATCAGACCGCTGGGTCCTCAGCATCATATCCAGAGGATACCTCATTCCATTTCATCACATCCCAAAATTGAAGTCCCTCCCCGACGTTCCACCCGGTCAGTGGGAGGCCGCTTTGGCAGAAATTGGCCATCTGCTGAAGAAAAGTGCCATCCAGCCCGTCCCCCCAGACCAGGTCGGATCAGGGTTCTACTCCAGGTTCTTTTTAGTGCCAAAAAAGACGGGGGACCTAAGACCAATATTAGACCTGTCACTCTTAAACCTGGCAGTTCCCAAGGAGAAGTTCCGAATGGTTACCTTGCAGTCCATTCTCCCCCTTCTGGGAGAAAATCACTGGATGTGCTCTATAGACCTCAAGGATGCGTACTACCACATTCTAATGGACAGACGCTCTAGGAGGTTTCTTCGCTTCCGGCTGGGAGCCAGTCACTACCAATTCAGGGTCCTTCCCTTTGGTCTCACCACAGCCCCCAGGGTGTTCACCAAAGTATTAGCAGTGGTAGCGGCCCACCTGAGGCTTCAGGGGGTACAGGTCTTCCCATACCTGGACGACTGGCTCCTCACCGCCCCAACAAGGCATCTACTGTTATTGGCGCGAGATTCCTTTCTCCATCTAGCTCCCCACCTGGGCATCACAATAAATGCAGAAAAGTCCAACCTAGCCCCTACGCAATTCATAGATTTTATAGGTGCCAGGTTAGACACGAGACAGTTAAGAGCCTTCCTCACTGCGGACAGAGTTCAGAATCTGCAGCTCCAGGTGCGGGCCATCCTCCACTCCAGCTCAGTTCCAGCGGAGTTGGTCCTGAGGGCTCTAGGGTCCATGGCAGCAGCGATAGCTCTTCTTCCTCTCGCCAGGTTTAATATGCGGGTCCTTCAATGGACACTCCTAGTTCAGTGGTCTTATCTTGCTTTTCCTATGCATCATCCCATTGCGATCAGCAAGGCTTGCAAGCAGTCCCTCCTGTGGTGGCTCCACTCACAAGATCTCCACGGAGGCCGCCCCTTTTGTGCTTCTCCCCCTCTCGCCACGGTGACCACGGACGCCTCCCGCCTCGGGTGGGGGGCATTTTGCAGGCCGGACGGTCCAAGGCATGTGGAACGATTCAGAGACCTTACTGCATATCAATGTTCTAGAGATGAGAGCAGTGCTCTTAGCGTTGCAAGCACTACAGGCCTTTCTTTCCTTGGGAACTATTGCAATTCAGTCGGACAACATGTCTGTTGTCTGGTACATCAACAAACAGGGGGGAACCAGGTCTTACCCTCTTTGTCGAGAAGCCATGAGAGTGTGGGAATGGGCAATCTCCACCAACCGCTTTCTCATCGCAACGCATATTCCGGGTCGGTCCAACATCCTTGCGGACAAACTCAGTCGCACCATTCTCTCCCCTTACGAGTGGTCTCTCAATGCTCAAGTAGCGAAACGCATCTTCGCACGGTGGGGAACTCCTTGTTGCGATCTTTTGCCTCCCTCAAACACCAAGTGCGACAGTTTTTCGCTCTAATCCCTCCTCCGGAGATACCCCAAGAGACGCTCTGGTGCATGCTTGGCCCCCCGGTCTTCTTTACGCTTACCCCCCTTTGCCTCTGATGCTCCAAGTTCTTCAGAAAGCCTCTCTGTTGGGGTGCAGAATGATTCTCATTGCCCCATTCTGGCCTCGACAGATCTGGTTCCCTTTCCTAAGGTCTCACTCAGTGAATCCACCTTGGATTCTAGATCCCATTCCGGATCTGATATCTCACCCGTCCCATCTATCAACCCCGAATCTGGGCAACCTGAAGCTAACTGCTTGGCTGCTCCAGTTCCACTCCTAATCAGGACTCTCGGTATTTCGTCTCCAGTTAAGGCCATCCTGGTAGCGGCTCATAAACCATCTACCAGGAAAGTTTACCGCAGCAAGTGGAAACGGTTCTCCATTTGGGTGGAGCGGCAAGGTCTAGACCTCTTCACAGTTCCTCTTCCTCTGGTGCTTGACTTCCTAACCACTCTTTTTAATGATGGTGCCAGCAGTTCCACGGTAAAAGTGCAACTTGCGGCAATTTCTCACTATCATATTGGTCATGACTCCAGTCCACTGATGTCTGCCAAATTGTGTAAGATCTTCCTAAAAGGTACTTTTCTCCTTAGACCCCCTGTAAAGCAAGTGGTTCCTCCTTGGGACCTTTCTTTGGTTCTTCAGGCCTTGACCGCTCCCCCCTTCGAACCTGCGGCCATGGTAGATCTGAAATTTTTATCTTTCAAGACGGCCTTTTTAGTAGCCATTCCTTCGGCCAAGAGAGTTTCAGAACTTCAAGCCTTATCCATCAAGCCTCCTTACTTGGTCTTTCATCCGGACCGTGTATACCTCAGGACCAACCCGTCCTTTCTTCCTAAGGTAGCTTCTGAAGCAAATATTAATCAATCCATTAACCTCCCTGTTTTCTTTCCTAAATATCAAAACAAAGGTGAATACAAGCTACATTCCTTAGATGTTCACAGGCAACTTCGATTTTATCTGAACAGGACAGCTGGTCATAGGCAATCCGACCAGTTTATTTCCTTTGCTAAATTCAATTTGGGTAAACCAATTTCCAAAGTCTCCTTATCACGCTGGATTTCGCAGTGCATCTTATTGGCTTATCAAGCTTCTGGGAGGCCCGCACCGGAGGGAGTACATGCCCATTCAACCCGGTCAGTCTCTACTTCAGCGGCCTTTAAAGCTAGGATTCCTCTGGATGATATTTGTTCAGCAGCCACTTGGACTTCATCTCATACCTTTATTTCCCACTACAAGTTGGATATTCCATGACGGCCGCCCAAGATTCAGGTAGCTGGGGACTCTGTCCCACAGGTTGCAGACAAATGAATCTCCTACTTCAGATTTAGAAGTTATGTACTCACCATAACGTTCCATCTGACTAGGTGTATTCATTTGTCTGCAACCATCCCGCCCTCCTATCCCCCTGGCCTTGTCAGTTTCCTGCATATTATGTGTTACCTTTTCTAGGGTATTTTTATTGATGGCAAACTCGATCTGAGGTCATGTAGGGAGAGCAGGGCATTATGGGTGAGGGGAGGAGCTGAGAGCTCGGATCCATAGCTGGAAAACCATGCCGGTTCGGATCCGATATCGGATCCATAACCCACAGGTTGCAGACAAATGAATACACCTACTCAGATGGAACGTTATGGTGAGTACATAACTTCTAATTTCCGACATCCGTAGCTCCAGCAGTTTTTAATTAGGGGAAGAATTGATTTTCCTTCTGATTCTACAGACCATGAGTCCGATGACTGTGACCCTCTGATTACCAAGACATACCCTTATCCATCTATGAGGATTCAGATGCAGAGGATTTCATTCCCTCTGCCTCCCCTCCAGAGGAATTTTTTTTCTGTGAAACCTTGCATACCCTAAGAGAGCATTCCTACTGGGAATGCCAGGGATTACCCTCAGTCCAAAAAGAGAGACTGGGAATATTTAGACTTGCATCAGCACAAGCCTCTAGCTATACCCCCGTCCTGGATATTGTAGATGATGTCTTCATGGAATCAAGTCCTATCCTTGATACTTTACCTCCAGCTCCTAGAAAGCCTGACGGGTAATACAGAGTACCTGACTCTCTCAAATTTCTCTTTAAAAATCCTACTGTGGCTCCAGAGACCATTTCCCAGGGACCTAAAGGTATTAAGGCTACTACAGCCAAAATCCCTACCCCTTCGGACAGGGATTCTAGGGCTTTAGACAGATGGGGTAAGAATGTATATACCTCTGCAACCCTTGCCATCAGGGCTTTGCCAGTTTCACATGTTGAAGTGCCAGCAGCATATTATGAAACTTGTTGTGTTGTCTTTCGGCTTTTCCTGGTTAGGGGTCGCCACAGCGGAACTCCGGTCCGCTAATGATTGGCAGTAGATTTTTACGTGCCGCGTTGCCAGCCCTGACGCACAACCTTCAACGAAGGTATGCCCATTCACGCATGTCTCCAGACAGAAGACGCTGTAGCTGAGAATCGAACGGGGCAACGTCTTACTGTGCAGAAAATAAAGATTTACAAGAGTTAATGCATTCTGCAAACCAAGTTGGTAAACATACTTTGCAGTGTGATTTAGATGCCTTAGAAGCATCTTGCAGGGCTGCTGTCACTGGGTCTGTTCTGAGAAGGCATGCTTGGCTGAAGGAACAAATCTTACCAGACCATGTCAAAGCAAAATTGCTAGATGCTCCATTAAACCACAAATGTTTGGCACAAAAGCAGAATGTTCTTTAAAAAAATGGAGGGAAAAGCTAAATCTATGCAAACTGTTAGATTTCTTACAGGTACAGCCACCTAGATTCCGTAGGCATTGGCCTTTAAAAAACTGGTCCTTTCCAGTCCCTTCCAGGCCTTCTCAGACCAAACCAGAGGGCAACAGACCATAAAGACTACAGTTTCAGGGTATGCACAGATCCAAACAATGGAGTGCTCCCACCTCAAAAACAGGGAGTGGTAAGCCACCCTCTTATGGCAAAAGTTCACAATGACTTGTCCTTCATCCTTTCCAGCCATGCCCAAGTACTAGCACCCCTAGGGGGAAAACTCACCCTGCATGCAAAAAACTGGGAATACATTACCCAGGACCGATGAGTCTAAAACATTGTATCCCAGCCATACAGATTCTCCTTCCACTCACTGCCAACCCCAAACGGATTGCCAGACCTTCCTCCAAACCAGTGGGCAGAGGCCCAAAATCAAGTACTTTCTCTTCTCAGTATCAGGGCTATTCAACGTGTTCCAACAGAGCAAAGGGGACAGGGTTTCTACTCCAGACTTTCTGGTGCCCAGAAAAGAGCACTCTTGGCGCCCTGTCCTGGATCTGTCAATTCTCAACACCTTCCTTGTACCAAAGTTCAAAATGCTTACACTCCAACAGCTGCTTCCTATGCTAACCAAGGACTCCTGGCTGGTCAACCTAGACTTAAAAGAAGCTTATCTGCACATCCCCATAAGGGGATCTTATTCACACAGGAATCATTCTCTTCTGTAGAAAACTGGCTATCCAATGCTCAGCTCCTACTCAACCCAAGTAAGACCAAACGTCTCCTGTTCTAACCTTCCAAAGCCACCCAAAACACTGGTGTGGAAATGGACAACAAACTTAGATTTGACACCCACATATCTCTCACAATAAAAAAAGTTCACAAGAAACTTGGTGCAAAGCCGCCAATTCCTAACCAAGGCAGCTGGAATCTCCATAGCCAATTCCCAGCTAATCTCCACCCTACTCTATGTATCCCCGATACTTACCAACCTTAGACAGACAGACAGACCTACGCAAGCTGGATGCTTGTTACAGCAAAATTGCTAAATTTGCCACTGGAACCTCTTACCGCAGCCATCATTGTATCTCCCTTAAAGAACTAAACTAGCTAGAACTCCCACAACTCCTTCACTTTAATCAACTCACCCTCGCTCATAAACTTATTAACCACCCCCTTAACATCCCTTCAAACCCTTCTTCAACCCTATCACCTCACTAGGCCCCCACGATCAAGCAACAAAAATCAACTCACTGTTATCAAACCCAAAAACTCAGCAGGAGAAGCCATATTTTCATGTACCATATCTAAACTTTGGAACAGTCTTCCACCCTCTGTAACTACTCTACCTTCCAGCAGCCTTTTCAAGACTGCGCTCAAATTTCACTTAAATTTGTACTGGCTTTGTTCTAATCCAGACTAACACCCCCACCTAGACTTTTAACCCAACTATACTACCGCCACTACTAAACCACAGTCAGAAATAGCTAGTTGTCTTTACATACTTTAACATCTTTGTCTGACAACTTTGTTACTAATATTATAAATGACAAGAAACTATCTTAACTTGCAACATTTTCTGAATGTACTGTTGATGATCAGTATCTTGTATTAAAGCCAACAACCTGTAATGTTTACTATTGCTGCAACTTTGTATCTCTATCATGTACATGATGTGGAGCTTTTCTCCCCGG